>NC_056524.1:210900257-210900542 GCF_019175285.1 Sceloporus undulatus
GCCAGAAATGAGGCAAATAGTGCCAAAACATATACACATGAATTAAAAACACACAGAGTAATAAAAAATGTAACAGAAGTTTACTTCCTCTCTGTCATCCTTGTACCAGCATGCCAAGACCTTTTTATTCAAACAGGGTTGTGAAAGATGCACAATAAAAAAAGCTTACAGGAAGAGAATAAATTCATTTGAAACATGGTGGTGGAGGAGATACTATGCATTGCCAAAAAGTCAAAGAGAATAAATTCATTTGAAACATGGTGGTGGAGGAGATACTATGCATTG
>NC_056524.1:210900552-210988283 GCF_019175285.1 Sceloporus undulatus
TCAAAAAGTCAAATAACTGGGTCCTAGAGCAATTTTATTGTTGTGGTTTTAATTGCATTTTAAATCTATTAATTTTTATACTGCATTATTAAAATCAATATTTTTCCACCCCATACATTATTATTTTTAACTGTCTTGAGTATCTTTTGTGGTAGAAAATGTGTATGTTTTTTTCTGGGGGGGGGGATTTTTTGGTTTTTTGTTTTTTTTTATTAATTTTATATCTCACCCCCCCCCCCCCCCCCCGCTTACATAGTGAAATGACTAACACACACAGAACTTGAAAATATACATGATGTCCAAAAATTATCTTTGCAATCTCAGTTGTAAAGTTTGATCTTTGGCAACTAAAGAAGGTGGCAGCTAAAACATTTTGCTCTTGAGATATATATATATGTATGTATGTATGTATGTATGTATATATATTCCATTTGTTAATTGCTTCAAATTGCAAAAAAGTTAGCAAAATGTAGGCTAGACAACAGGACTGTTAGGTGGATTTGTAACTGGTTGACTGACCAAACCCAAAGGGTATTCAACAATGGCTCTTCCTCATCCTGGAGAGCAGTGACGAATGGTGTACCATAGGATTCTGTCCTGGGCCCAGCACTATTCAACACCTTTATCAATGTCTTGGATGATGGAATAGCGGATATGCTTATTAAATTTGCAGATGACACTAAATTAGGAGGGGCTGCTAATACTCCAGAAGATAAGATCAAAATTCAAAATACCTTAATAGATTAGAATGCTGGTCCAATTATAACAAAATGAATTTTAAGAGAGAGAAGTGTAGGATACTACATCTGTTGTAGTAAAAATGAAATGCACATATATAGGATGGGTGACAAATGGCTTGAAGGCAATACATGCAAAAATACCTAGGAGTCTTAGTGCACCATAGGCTGAACATGAGTCAGAAATATGATGTAGCAGCTAAGAAAGCAAATGCAATTCTAAGTTGCATCAACAGAAATATAGTGACCAAGGGAAGTAATAATACTACTATTCTGCTTTGGTCAGACCTCATCTGAAATATTGTGTGCAGTTCTGGACAACAAAATTCAAAAAGGAGGGTGTCTTAAATGGTGAAAGGTCTGGAAACCATGCCCTATATGGAGTGGCTTGGGGAGCTGGGTATGTAAAGCCTAGAGAAGAGAAGGTTAAGGGGTTACATAATAGCCATGTTTGATTATCTGAAGAGATGTCCTACTCAGGATGATGCAAGCTTGTTTGCTGCTGCTCCAGGGAAAATGACACAGAGCAATGGATTTAAACTACAGGAAAAGAGATTCCACCTAAACATTAGGAAGAACTTCCTGATAGTAAGAGTTGTTCAACAGTGGAACACACTGTCTTGGAGAGTGGGAGAGTCTCCTTCTTTGGAGGTTTTTAAAAAGAGGCCATTCAAACAGATGGCCATCTTTCAGGAGTTCTTTAATTGTGTATGCCTGCATGGCAGGGGGTTGGACTCGGTGGCCCTTGTGGTTTCTTCCAACTCAAGGATTCTGTGATTCTGTGAAATATATATATATATATATATATGATTAACTGCATCCTTCTTGGATTCAGGACAAATTTGGAAGAAGTGATGTTGGGGTTTGCTCTTCTATCACTCCCCTCCTGGCCACACACACACACACGGATTTGGGTCTAGAGCCTGAGAATATTTCACTGCCAGGAAGAACTTCTTTCAAACTGCAATTCTGATAGTTTACCACATTGAGCAATCACATGCAGAACCACAGGTTCTCTGTTGTAGTTCAAACTGTTCTTGACAACTTCCAAAGTACAATACAAAATCACAACTTTGACCTGTTGGTTTATAGTTAAAGGAGGAAGAGAAAGAGAAAGAAATCTCAGCACTTACCATAGATGGTCAGATAGCTCTGTGATCTCTTGATGGGCTGTCGTGGGCGACTGAGTGCCAGAAGGAGTGCAGTTTTGGGGGAGGGGTCTGTCATCTCTTTGCCAGCAAGAGGCCGGTGCTTCTTCAGGTAGAAGGAGTCCTTGGAGCTCTCAGTGCGTATGGCTGTGTCTTTTAGGATTTCCATGGGTCGTATGATCCTACGGGTCTCAGTCACCAGGCTCCCCGTAAAGGAAATTGCGTCAGGCAGTGGATCAGTCTGCATGGCAGTCTCTGCCCTTTCTGAAGAGTGGCTCCGGACTGGCAATTCAGCAGAGATGCCAATGTCCACCATACTATTTTGAGCTGGGTTAGGAACTGGGGCCATGAAGAGGCCATTTATGGAGCTGAAGGGGGTTCCTGAGGAGTAGGATGACACAGAGGAACTGGACTCTGAGGTCTGGGACAGCTGCTGCAACTGGCCATTGGTCACTGCACCAAGAGCAAGAAAGATAAAAATGAACACTGAGAGAACCTTGATACTCAGATATCAGTATAAGCATGAATGTTTAGAAAAGGTGAGGTTTTTTGGACTTCAGCTGTTAGAAGCCTTCAGCCAACATGGTCGTTCTGGGAGATGTCCATTGTTGCACATGATGCAAATGTTTTCCCTGGATTCTGCTTTCATTGTAAGACCAATGGATTTTCCCAGATTTGAATGCACTAAATTCTGTAACTGGGGGAAAAAGGTGATTCTTTTCCTAAATCAGAGATGGATAATCTTATATTCTGCATATGTATTGGCCTTTAGTTTCCATCAGCCCCACCTAGCATTGGCAATGGCAAATGGTTGTGGAAGTTGCAGGCCAAAACATTTGGAGGGCCAAAAGCTCCTCAGCTTGTCTAAGTAGCAGAGCCATTACTGTTGCCATTCCTGGGATTATTGAGATTGTGCATTGGTACCTATAAGGTAATGGAGATCATTATCTGTGACTCATTAATTTTTATACTTTTGGAGTGCTACCTGTTTGTTGGGTTACCTGCAAAATATAACTGCAATGAGGAATGTCAAGGTACAACATGGTACCCTCACCCATTCATGTGCATGACATTTTATGGAATTACAGTGATATGACTGAAGGATGGATTCACATTAGTTAATGCTCCAGAGCTCTATTTCTCCTATTTTTCACAACTCCAACATGGACAAGACTAACCCAATAACCTCTCTCCTCCATCCCTTAGTGCCGTGGTGGCGAACCTATGGTATGAGTGCCCTCTCTAGCATGTAAAGCCATTTTTGAAGGCACGCAGAGAGATGGGAGGGTGGGAGAAGAGTAGGAACATGTGCACAGCTGTCTCTAGGGAAGTCCTGCCCCTGGAAGGCAGAAGTCCCCCCCCCCCCGCACCCCCCCCCCCCCCCCGGCCCCCCCGCCCCCCCCCCTCCCAGACTCCCCCCCCCCCCCCCCCCCCCCCCCCCCGGCACTGGGTAACACTCATGTGGGAACACCTTTGAGTTTTGGCACTTGGTCTCTAAAAAGGTTTGCCATCACTGCTTTAGTCAAGTGCAACCCACTCTCAGCCCCGTTTTACTGCAAGCATGTCCTGAAAGGATGCACAGTGTAGAGAAAGTGGATATGGAGACATCCTTCTCTTACTTTTATAATACTGGAATCTGGAATAACCAAAGAAAGCTGAATGATTAATTTAGGACAACATAAGGAATTTTTTTTTTCATGCAGTGCGTAGTTACACAATGGAATTTGCTACAACAAATGTTACTAATGTAGGTGCTCAACAGACTGCCTCTTTGGTGTAGTGTCCTGCCACTCCTTTCAGTGATGGATTGGGGCTGTGGCATGCCACAGCCTAGATCTGGCACTTTGCTGGCACTTAAAGAAATGGCAAATTGCCACTCTTTTAGTGCCAGCAAATAGGTTCTGTTGCTGCTGTGGCAGCGGCTTTTTGGTGCTCTTTTGGTGCACCATGTCTAAATGCTGCACCAAAGAAGTGCTGTGATCCCCCCCCCCGCTGTGCAGTTGGGTGCATGGCATGGCACCAGTGTTGGGGCAGCATTGGGGCATGCAGTGTGTGGACACCATGCCCCCACTCTTCCCTGAGGCTGGTGTTAAACACCAGTCTGTTTAGTCCCTTGGTCATCTTTAAAAGAAAGGTTAGACAAATTCATGAAATATAAGTGGTTACATGACAACTGTATACCTTCTGTATCAGAAGCAGAATGTCTTTGAAAACTACATGATAGGGAACATGAGTGGAAGGATGCTGCTGCATTACTATCTTGATTGTAGACCTCCTATGGGAATATGGTTGGCTGCTGGAGGAACAGAATGCTGGACCAGAGAGGCTATTGCATGACTCTTTTTATGTAAGCCCGGACATATCTGAGAGTTTGCGTTCCATCAGTATGTATCTGTGAAGCAACACATTGGTTCTTGGGCCAGTGTGTATGTGTATACTTGTGTGTGTGTGTTGTGCTATTTATGAACATGGCACCCTTTATACAATACTAAAAGGTATAATCGAAAGAGGCAACAGATATATTTTCTGAAATGTAAAGAAGTAGTTTGCTTGCAGAAACATCTTTAGGCATTCCTGACTGTTCCTTAGCAAACCAATGCTTAATATATGCATACATAGAAAATATTGCACTTGTGACTTACTTCTGTTGAGCCAGCAGTACTCAGCCACCATTTCCTTGTAAGCTGGGAACCTCCCTGTCTCCTAGATGGAAGGGACAGAAGAGACACAACACGTCATGGGATCAGTTGCTGCCTACCCAGTCTTCAGAGTCTAATCTGATCCCAGGCGGAGAGACACCTTAATAAATAATGCATCCCCCACTGCCAAGTCCCTTCCCAGCTGAAACTGTATCTCCTACGTCTCAAGAGTCTGGGTCTCAGGGCACCTTGGGGAGGGGGGGATTACTGGGCACTAGGAAGATGACAAAAAGGGGGAATTCAATACTATCGCTTTGGCAAGGAGTGCGTTAGGAGCCTGAGTTTAGCAGTCTCAGGAACAAAAAACTGTGGCTAATGCTTTGGGGATTCAGGTAATTATAGGCCAGCATTCCTTGTCATTGGCTCAATGGGCTAGAATTCCTGCACTAGAGGTGAGGCACTGTTGTAGCCTCCTTGTTAATAAAATATTACTTTCTTGTGCTATGGTGCCAGGCTCTGCCAGTCATCAAAAGGAAGTGTTCCACATCTGGATAGACAGAGAGAGAGAGATTAGACCCATATCAGGACTGATAATGGAAAAGGGCATGAACTCTAGTGACACCTGGCAAAGTTTCTGGCATCAGCATATTGGGGTTTCTCATGGCAATAAGGGCTAAATTAGGCGGTGTGAATCATGTCACCCTTCAGATGTTGTTGGGTTACAAGATGCAGGAGTTCTAGCCCATTGAACCAATGACGAGGAATGCTGGGAACTGCAATCCAACAACATCTGGAGAGACACACAAGTCCCACCCTGGCCTAAATGCAGTTGGTAGTCCCAATTTGAGTAGATCAATTAAATCAATAGAACTTAAGTAAGTGTTGATTTATTGCATTCTCATTGATTCAGTGAATTTACTCGGCATTAATAATTGGCTTTGTGCCTAAGTTTTCATTCATGACAAGGCCACTGTTTCATCTTCTCTCTTGATAACAACCCTTGTGTCCAGCTCTTGGCAAGGCACACAGTGCCTCACCTTGATGGTCATCATGATGTGGGTCTGCCCCTTTAGCACTTCCACTGCCTTGCTATGGCTGATGTCATCAAACTTGACTCCGTTGGCTGCAAGGACTTGGTCACCGACTTTGATCCCGTGTTGTTCAGCCAGCCCTCCAGGATCTACTCTGGAAATGATGCAAGACAGAAATTATTCACCAACTGGAACATTAAGGCTGGCATCGAGGCAGAATGGGGGCTTGGTGTCCGCATGACGTACACCCCGACTCTGTCCCCATGCCAGAGGGATGTCGCGCACCCCACCACACAGTGGGTGGCATCACAGTGCTCCTCTAGTGCTTTGTCCAGATGATGCAGTGTCAAAGGAGTTCTGAAAAGCCACAGCTCTGGCAGCTATAGTGCCCTTTCCATAGCACAAAAAGGAGCCACTTTTTGCAGCTCCTTTTTGTGCTACAGAAAAGCCAGATTGGGTCAGCAGCATGTAGTTACTGCAGCCTTGATCCAGCACTAAAAGGGGTGGCTGCAGGCCACCTCTTAGGGGCAGTCTGTTCAGCCCCTATAGTTTTCAAAGAGGTCTGAAGCTTTTTCAGAAAGAAACCAACCAGTACACTGACGTTCCTAATCTGGTGCCCTTCAGAAGTTTGAATTGCAATTCCCAGCTTCCCTGATCATTAGTACCAAACAAGGTGGACAAAGTGTGGGCCTGAGGCTGCAGGTGGTTCCCCAAGACTGCTTTTGTAGCCCTCAAGCTGTCCAAGATCTCTTTTTATTTTAGCCATATAATACTTGTTTTAAATTGTAAACCACCTTGAGTTCTAATGTTGGGGGAGCGGGAAGTCAGAAATAAAGATAATAATGATAATCATAATGAAGTAGCCATTTCCTGCTCAAAAGAAGAGGCTGAATTTGTCCTAAAGGCAGTAATTTATCTTAAAAATATCATAGCTGAGATCCTGTATCAGAGTATATGATATGTAACTTTATGATATTGAGCCAGTTTGGTGCAGTGATTTAAGTGTTGGACTCTGGAGACCAAGGTTCAGTTTCACATTTGGCCATGAAACCCGCTGGGTCACTTTGGGCCAGTCATATGCTCTCAGCCTCAGGGGAAGATAATGACAAACCTCTTCTGAGCAAATATTGCCAAGAAAACCCCATGGCCTTAAGTCAGAAATGACTTGAAGGCACACAGTAACAGTAGTAGTAGTAGCAGCAGCAGCAGCAGCAGCTACATCTCTGACAAAATATACAACCTTCCTAGTGAACTGCAGTGATATGCATTGGGGTACCACACACTGAGTCCCACTGCACAACAGGGGCTGCCACTGCTCATTAGCAAATGCCATCCTGTTTCACTATGAGACCCAAAGTGGGGCCATTGCACAAAAGGCCATGTTGCTGGTTCTGTTTGGACAGTGATCCCAATGGTATTGCTACATCTCCACCCCTCTTGAGAATACAAATTTTGCATAACAACACAATTTAACTTTGTTCAATTGTAAATTAGTTTAAGATGTAAATTCCCAACAGGATGCCAGCCCAGCTGTTTAACAATACAGTATACTGACCTCCACTCTGATCTGGATTAAACCCACACCAACTCTCGGATCCTAGTTTGGGCCCTGCATTGGCTAATTGTGGATGAAACATTTTTCCTTCATGGGCACACCATGTGATTAACATGACGTGTGGTTGACCCTGTATGTTCAGCTAGCCTTATGGTCTGAAACAGATAAGCACAGAAATCTTCAGGACCTACTTGGAGACATAAATGCCAAGGCCATACTCCTTTCCCCCACGGATGTTGAAACCTAAGCAGTAATCATCTGACGTGGTGTAGAGGTGGACAATTCTCCGTCTTCCAATCTCAGAGCTGGTGTCTGATAAAGCTGAACTACTCCTTTCCACAATCAGGCGCCGGTTGACCACATCAACCCTAGGTAAGATTAAGGATTTAAAACTTTGGGGATGACTGTAAACAGACTTTCCACTTCTCACCATTTTTTTAATGGACTTGTAGTGTGACCCAAGAACATTAAATAAACATAGGTGGAACATTAATAACTAGATTTTGCAGCCTTAGTCCTGGCAAAAATGCTCACTAACTGTCAAGAAAGAAAGAAAGAAAGAGGTAGCACAAGCTTTTGTAGATTTGACCCTATTTCCTTAGGTGCATGTATTTGAGGAAGTAGGCTCAAATCTACAAAAGATCATGCTATCAGCTTCTTTCTTTCATTCATTTAGTCTCAAATGTGCTCCAAGATCTCTTTGCATCAAGGTGTATAGGGCCTAGCAAAGCTTTTTGACCCTAGAGACAGAAAATCCTACTGGTTCTATCCCTCATAACAAGAGCAAAGCAAAGAACCTATAATTTGCTGCCTTTTTGTGGCATCCAAAATTGGTGGTTACTTTACTTTGTCTAAGGATAGAATCAGCTGTATCCAAAAACCAATCTTGCTGCATTAGAAATTTGAGATCTTAAGACGAAGCCCTGTTGTGTGTCTTAATATCTCATGAAGTAAAGTTAATGTTTGCATGTAACAGGGCTTTCTCTGTAGCAGCTCCCCTGTGGAACTTTCCACCAAAGGATGTTAAGATGGCTTCAGCTCTTTTATGTTCCCAGCAGGCACCCAAAAAATACTGTTCTGCATGGCCTTGAATGTCTCAAATTGTTCTGTTTTAATTATTTTAAAATTGTATTTTAGGATTGTTTGTAGATTATTTCAAAAGTTTTTAAAGAGTACTTAAAGCTTTTTTAAGGCTCCGTTCCCACTAGCTCATTTGCCCTGGGTAGATCTGGTCTGGATTCGCTAAGCTGGTACCGAATCTCCCTGGAAAGAAGTTCCCACTACCTTTTCCCTGATTGAAGCCCCTCGGTGCAATTTGCCCTGCAAACATTCACATTTCAGAAAGTTGCGCTTTAAAATGGAGCCTCCTTGTTGTCAATCAAATGATTTCTAAATCACTTCCGCTTTCGTCATTGGTGACATGTC
The DNA here is from genome assembly GCF_019175285.1 of Sceloporus undulatus. NCBI lineage: Eukaryota > Metazoa > Chordata > Lepidosauria > Squamata > Phrynosomatidae > Sceloporus > Sceloporus undulatus. The sequence goes on from NC_056524.1 coordinate 210,909,088, forward strand.
ATGCAGCCATTCACCAATGGCATGGGTGATTTTCCCCATCCTTTACAAAAACAATCTGGCAGCAACTTTAGCATATTCTGTCAATTTGGCACATAAGAAAAGAGAGAGACACGGGGAGCCTTGGCCATTGGGGCACCTTTGCTTGTACTGTCTTTCAAAAACTGTGCCATTAATGTCTTTTTTTAAAAATCCAGTGGCAACATTTGTCAACTGCATGAATGCTTCCCCCCCTTTTTAAAAATCTAGTGGCAATGTTCACATATTCTGTCAAATTGAGAAATTAACAACAACAAAAAAGGCCTTTCTATGAGGGTGGGGTGACCAGAGGTCCTCCATTCCAGCTTTATGCCCAAGAGGAATTCCAAAATGTCCTCCATTGAGGTCCTCCTTCCAGATCTATGCCCAGAGTTAACCCCCAAAATATCCTCCCTGGGGATCAATGCCCAGGGTTAAGTCCTCCCTGAGGATCTATGTCCAGGGATAATCCCAAAACATCCTCCCTGGGGATCTATGCCCAGGGTTAACCCCAAAACGTCCTCCCTGGGATCTATGCCCAGGGTTAACTCCAAAATGTCCTCCCTGGGATCTATGCCCAGGGTTAACCCCAAAATGTCCTCCCTGGGTTCTATGCCCAGGGTTAACCCCAAAACGTGCTCCCTGGGGTTGCTGGGGCTCTTCAAGGGAAGGGAAAGGAAGGAAGGAAGGAAGGAAGGAAGGAAGGAAGGAAGGAAGGAAGGAAGAAAAGAAAAAAGAAAGAAGGACGGAAGGAAGGAAGGAAGGAAGGAAGGAAGGAAGGAAGGAAGGAAGGGCTTGTCTGTTAGGGGGTGAAGGAGGCAGTGAGGCAGAAGCCCAGCCCAGAAAGGAACATCTCCTGCTGGGGAAAGTCCACTGCTAGTTTAAACAGAGAGTATGATTCATTTGTATAAACTGTCAGCAATATTTTTTTTAAAAAATGCCACTCGCAAAGTGTTCCCCCTGCCCCTGCCTACCCTCTGACCTTTATCCCTCCCCCTGAACTTGACCTGATCATGACTGGGGCCAAGTTCACATTTGCTTGCACTGGGTTTTCCTAAAAGAAACGGGGAATACCCCACTTTCAGAAAACCCAGGCTGAGGGGGATTTGGCCCGGATTGGTCATGCAAAACTCTGATCTGGGTGTGCAAAACCCGACGCCAGTGGGAACTTCCCACTTTTAATCCGGTTTGGGAATTGGGGTAAAAGGTAGTCTGAATGGCCCCGAAGAGTGCTGCTACACTGCAGAATTAATGTAATTTGACACTGCTTTAACTGTCATGACTCCATCCTATGGAATACAGGAATTTGTAGTTTGTTGTGGCACAAAACTACCAATTCCAAAATTTCATAGCATTCAGCCATGACAGTTAAAACAGTGTCAAACTGCATAAATTCTGCAGTGTAGATGCAGCTCAAAATGCTTATGTTATTTGGTTTTATTTTTTTCTCACCTCAGGAGATCTTGTGGACTTATAGGAGATACAGAAATCTTTTAAATAATAAATTAATTATAAAGTAGATTTAGAGACTGGGTGATTGGTGTATAGCATAGTATAGTATAGCATGACAAGAGCATCACATTGTATACCAATTTACTTAGATCAGTAGATTCACTGGGGTTGTGGCTGTGCTGCCTGCACCTGGTGACACCCGGAAGAGGGGTGATGCTCAGTCACCCCCTGTGCCATCATGTCCTTTTCTTCGTGAGGAGAAGGATGGGGTGACACCGAGGGAGGCTGCACATGGTGCCTCCAGAAGTACTCAAAAATGCTCAAAGGTTCGTGCAATTTTGTTGAAATTACAATTGATGTTAATAAAAATATTTGTTTTATTCTTTGTTTTATTCTTATGGGTCGCTACAGCCACTTTTCTATTTTTGGTATGTGTGTATGTGCATATTAAAACAGTTCTGGGATCCTTGCAGAGCCCTTTGGGTTTTCTTCCTTCTTGTCTTTTGTCCAAACAGATTGTACCTTTTCAAGGAAGTAGCTGTGTTAATCTCTTTGGAACATAAAAAGAAGGAAAGAAAGAGGAGGAAAAGAAAAAGAAAGATAAACATGGCAGCACCTTTAAGATTAACTCCCCCTTCCTTCTTCCCTGTCACTTATCACTATACATTTGCAATCTGGATATTATGCATGCAAAACCTCTGCCCAGCATCAGAGTTCCCATATGAATTTAAGTCAGAAGAGAGAGTTTAGCCCAGTAACCCTGTGTCGCCCTGACCCCTCTCTCTCCTGTTCCCTGGTCAGAGTTCACTCTGATACCATCACCTTGGTTCTCATGAAACCTGATCACTCTGTCTCTGCTCTGCTGAGTCCAGCACATCACCTTGGCCTCCACACAAACAACACATTGTGATTTTTGGTTACCCAAGGCCTCCTGACAATAGGGTGTCACCATAGTAGGCAGTTCCGCTTACCATGTGGTCTTTTCTCTGGAGAACTTTATCCCTGGCACTTTGCCCATGCGTCTCACGACCATCCGCAGCCGGTTATTCCCCGTCAGGACTTTGACTGCACTGCCCATTGTAATGTTCTCCAAGCTCACACTATTCACCTCTGTGATTTTATCTCCAACACACAGCCCAGCCTGTTCTGTTGGTATTAAATACAGATAGCTCAGACAGGTTTAGGGAGTGGGAAGCTATTCTTTTTTTCTACATTTTTAAAAAAAATACAACATTATTAAAATTAAATAACTTTCTTTTAGGTGTCCTTAATGTTTACCAACATATCTTGCATATATTACTGATATTAAAACAGACTCTGGCTGTTTTAAGAGCACATTCTTTGCCTCAATATCACACAGAATGGTTGGGGTATGAAGCAGTTTTTAACAGAAGTATATGCCTTTGGGCTATTCCTCAAATACATCCATTTGATAGGTCAGGGATGTCTTATTCAAGTGCTTTTCCCACCACATGTTTAAAATACTACTGCTTTACCAGAGCAGTAAATAAATATTTGAAATATTTCTGTGAATCTGTTTTTACAATGGAATCACTTACTGGTACTATTCCAGAAATCTTTAACATGGTGCATATACAAATATAGCTGGGATCTGGCACTGGATATGTATCTATGGTCCAAAACACACTGCAGGAATAATCAAGTTTGAGATCACTTTAACTGCCCTGGTAAAATGCTAGGAACTGTAGTTTTGTGAGACATTTTGCCTTCTTTGTCAGAGAGCTCTGGTGTCACAATAAACTACCATTCCCAGGATTCCCTAGCAATGAACAAGGACAGTTAAAGCAGTCTCAAACTGGATTATTTCTGCAGTGTGTTTTGGACCCTTGATGTCAGATTTATATTCTGTCTCCTGGCTCACTGCATCATAGCTCATTGGTAGGAGAGAGTTGGATGCCCCATCTTTCATGACCCTGCTCACCAGTTCTGATGTGGCAACCCTACTATGGGTAGCACTTTGCCCATTCTTGACATAGGAACTAAAATAAAGTTGTGGATTTACACCTAGAAAATATGATCACCTTGCTACCTGTTTGTCAGGCTGAGCGGTAAAGATTTTTTGCTTACCTGCACTGCTGCCCTCCTCCACCTTGCTGACAAATATACCCAGGCCATGCTCTGAGCCTCCGCGCACACTGAAGCCCAATTTCCCATCTGCACTCTTTTCCACTGTAATTGCATTGATGGCTTCACTCTCATCACTGTTAGCTGTAATGGGAAGAAAACATGATTCATAACTGGTATGCAAAGGGATCTTGTACCACCGTTTTAGAGAATAACAAAGCTATGTCTTTGAATTCTATTACGGTGATTTATAACTGATTGGGTACTAGTAATAACAAGTACTGTGCTCAAATACCAAGCGAAAGGAGATATCCATCTTCTACCACAAAAACTGTATTGAATCCCTGGGAAAGTATTGCCTGATGGCATACAAGTCTCAAAAATGACATCTAAGTGGGCTAGAGCTTCTTAAAACACATGCTATAAAATATTTCGATAGATTAACTCTTAGAGAGGTAATGTAGGAATCTTTGTTAAACTGTGCCCCTCTGTCAGTGCACACTGAGAATTAATTCCATCCTTTCCACAGTAACAGCCAGCCTAAACACACTGAAGGCACAGGGCCCTTTCAGTTCTTGTTAAACCAAGCAGGGTCAGGTCTGGTTAGTATTTGGAAGAGAGACCATCATGGAATACCAGGTACTGTAATCTTTATTTTAGAAGAAGGAAATGTCAAACCACCTCTGGATAAATCTTCACAAGAAAACTCTATGATAGAATCACCATGAATTGGAGCTGACTGGAAGACATATAATAAAACAAACAAAATCCACAGTAGTGTTTGAAAATTGTAGCACGTAGGGCTGGAGTCAGACTTAATGATGATTGGTGTCCTGTTCATTAGAAATCATTAGCCATACTTATGAACTCCTAACTTTGGGATTCATGTTAACAGTAATTAACAAGCAAATATGACCCCCAAAACCTACCTTAGCCAGGCAGTACCCCAATTGAAGAGTTTCTGAGGCACTGGGAAGACATCTGCACTAATCTTCTAAGTGTTGGGTACACTGAGAGAAGCAGTTGTATCAGTATCATGTTCCATGTTCCGATATCCCAATTTTCATTCCTTCAGAAATCCTTTTGTTGGAGTGCTGTCTGGCCAAAAATGTGGATTTTTGTGGAAATGTAGATTTTTGTCAGAAATAGCTATGATGACGAAGCTCCATCATCGTAGTTATGTCTGACAATGCAGGATCTTGCCCATTCTCTTTGAAACCAGTGGGACCTCTATATAGTAGGTGTAACTAAAAATTCTCATTGATATCAAAAGTCTGCTCTAGGTATGAGTAGCTCAGGATCCAACCTCATAGATTCTATAACACAGAAAAAGAGCTGACAACTTGTAAAGGTCCATGGGCTACAATGATTGCCAAAACATACATACATACATACATACATACATAAAACATTTTTTGGATGTCTACTCCTGATTTTGAAAAAAATGTTTTAAAAAGAATAGTGTAGGAGGGACCTATTTAAAAAAATTGTTTCCTGGACTCTTTCAGAAGAAGAAATTCACCTTTTTTTGTGCTCAAAAGGTGCAGTCCATGGGATGGGATGTGTGTATTAGAGTCTCTAAAAATGCCTGGTGGGGAGGCACTTGTGGATCCAGGACAACACTTTAACCATTGGTGTAGAACATAAGATTCCTGGTCATCTTTGTCATCTTTGTCATCTTTGTCAACAATAGAATAGTGAGTTTTTAAAAGAGCAGGCTGAATAGATTGTCATTAAAGGACCAAAGCAGAAGTGCTATAGGATGTGTGTGAAAGAGATCTCCTATGTTATTAGCAGACCTAAGAAGAAGTCCATTTCAGAGTTGGACCAAGTGGTCATTCAAATCATTGCTATGGTAGCTTCCTCATTTTCCCTATCTGAAAGTGGTCTTCAAAGCAACCATTGCCTAGTTACATTGCTGGCTAAGAAGAGGAATTTCAGCCAGAAACCCAACGAAGGAGAAAGTGTTAAGCCATTTTCTTCTAGCACCATGGTCGTGATTCAAATCAACTCCCCCTCAAGCCCCCAACTCCACATGGATGCTACTTACATTTCAAGCATATAACTGAGATTCTCCTTGTGGACCACCTGGATCATGTCTATTTTGTTCCTAAATCAGAAAGCTTTCAGGAGATTCTATTACAACTAGAAAACCCATTTTGCTGAGGCTCAACTCTGTAGTCCTATGATGATTTAAAACTCAACAAAAAGGAAGATAAGTACGTGAATTCTGTAGAGAAGAAGGGTGGAGGCAAATTTCGTAAGTTAATGGGAATTTGAACAGATTTGGACAGTGGGTGCAACTTTTCTATGAAATGCCTTTGGTCCTGAATGCCAGGATCGCTTGGAAAAGCTTTCAGATTGAAATGGTTTACACTCTCCTAATTTTATGGCTATGAAAATGGTCTGCAGAACTACAAAAAGTTCCTTTTCCAAAACTACAGCTACAGAATCTATACTTTGCATGATGCTAGCTGAAGGATTCCTGGAGTTGCAGTCTTTAAAAAAATGTTTCCAAGGAGTGTTTCACAACTGCGCTTATCCTTTCCCCAGAGTCTTCTTGTCTCTGCCTCCTTTCTTGGGCACCAAACACTTCTAAATGCTTATCATAAGAATTTGATCTAAAATGTGGTATGGAGATAATTAGCTCCTGAAATGATACAGATTACAAAGGCACAAAGCCAATTGCTGTAATGTGTTCTGCACTTTGTGGCCTAATTGCACTGGAATGTTGACAGTGCAGGGCTACATGGTATGTTGCACGAAACAGAGAATTAACTTTTGTGTCACAGCTCTTTTTAACAGCCAGCAGATATGGCATCAAAAAAGGAACAGAGCAATATTGTTTGGGAAGCAGGCTCTAAACCTGTGCAACAAAATGATGGAGCTTCTGTCTAATATATGAAGGTCAAAGAACTTCATTCACATCAAAACTGCTAAATCCAGGGGCAGACTTAGAGCAATCTGGGGGCATATGTTGCAGATGGAGGACTCTACCATATGAGGTTAAAAAGGAGAATTTTAACAGGATAAAAGTGTCATTGGCTTGTCATATGGTATTGTGTCCATTCTACTGCTACCCTGTATTTCATTAGTTACTGTATTGCACCTTTTGATTGATGGGCAAAACTGTCAATAGGCTCTTAATCTTGCTACTACGCCATTGCTGGCTTTGTGTAATAGGTCTTTTCCATGGCTGCTTCACATCTCAGGCAGTCAAGTGCTGTGAGTGGATAGCATTCTGCTCCTCTCTTCTCCTCCTCCTCCCTGTGATTACACCCAAAAGATTCCTGAAATTGGCTGCTCTGTTCACACATCACCTGGCTTCAGGAGGTGGTTGTCAGCCTGTCTCTCCCGAAGTGCTGGGCCTCTGTGTGAATGTGCATCCAGCACATAGGCATCACTAGTAGGGTGCGGGGGTATATACTACACTGGGTGACACCTTGGGGGGATGTCATTTGGAGGGATGGTACACCCAAAGGGACTGGCACTGCTACTGCATGAGTGAGAAAGGGCATTGCCTCTCTTTCCCATTCATCCAGCAGCTGCACCAGACCCTAAACTGGCTGCTGGGAGGGCTGTCCCTTCATGGCAAGCAGCCATGCCAGATCCTGGATGGGTGCTCCAGAGGTCATAGCACCTGCACCCCTCAGCAGAAGTCTAAGTGGGCAGATGGCTGGGGAGGGGGGCAAGGCAGTCCCCCCTGGCACCGGGTGACACTAACCTCAGCAATGCCACTACCCAGCAGCTCCACATTTCAGGAGGTGGGAGCAGCAGTACATTCACACAGGCAGCATTTGGCAGTTCAGAAAATCATGTGACCATGGATCACCAAAGCTCTACTGTATGGGAAAGTGTGATAAGAAATAACTCCAAACTGGTATGCTTCCATTTTTAAACTGGTGTGACTGAGGTGAGACAGCAGACTGGTGTGATAAAATCTGGAATCAAAAGTTGCAGATAAGCCAGTCAGCTAAAGAAAGAAACTCAAAACTAATGAGGTACTAATTAGGGATGGAGGTAGGGACCTATTCTAGGGGTGAAATTAGACTTTACCGTCAATGCATGATTAGCACCCACACATGACGTTTCTTTTAAATTAATTATACGTTGGATAACAATTTTTGGGGGGATTACTATATATAGAGAAGAAAAGTTTAATTTTTTTCCTCCCCAGCTGGAATTTTGATTAAAATCTCTCCCCACTGGCCTGGCATAGTAATTGTAATTTGAGTGGAAAAGAGCTCCCATTGGTGCCAATGGAAGATAGTTTTGTGCAGCCAGTTCCCACTTCAGTTCAGGAGGAGGATTTTTGTTGGGATTGTGGCAGGAAAGGGAAAAGGTGAACTTTCCCTCTCTGCAATCTTGCAGAAAGTCAGATCTACTCCCATACTCCAGCTTGGTGTGAACTTAAAAAGGCTGGTTGTGATTGCTAACTACACAATTAAAGAATGTCACATCGGAAGTCTGGAACCCAGCAGACTCTGGAAAGTTACTTTGAAGACAAATGATTATAAAGACACACTGAAGCCATCCAATCCTAAGCAATGGCTGATGATACTCTGAGATTCTAGCCATCACCATACACCTACTCAGTAATGGTTGGCTTCAGCTTATCAATGTAGTTATTTCTCTTAAAAGTGACTTTTCTTCCAGTGAAGAAGTTCTTGGATAAATTCCAGAGTGATTGGAAACTTTTTATAGTATTTTTTAAAAGGAAGGTATAAGAACCCTGGGGGTTTTGACCATTAAGATGATGTTCATAGAGTAAACATTAAAAGTGTAAGGTTTTGTTTATGTTCTTAAGTAGAACCAAGGAAGTGAATCTTTTCTTATATCTACAATTTCAGCCTAGGAGGGTGGGAAGTCAATTTATTTAATATGTATTTTTCAGATGGGGAGGGTGGTACTAAAGGGGGTAACTGGGATTTGTATAAATTAGCAGCTTTATTTCTTTTTATGTCTGAGTGTATTGCGTGATGTTACTGTCATTATATGTTTGTCATTATATGAGAGCCAGGGTTCAAATCCCAGTTCAGCCATGTAAACCCACCGGGTGACCTTGGGCAAGTCACTCTCTCTTAGCCTCAGAACATAGCAATGGCAATCCCCCCCCCCAAAGAAACATGCAAAGAAAATCCCATGATAAGTTCACCTCTGGTTCACCATAAGTCAGAAATAACTTGAAGGTGCACAACAACAAGAACAACAAGAAGAAGCAATGGTAAATGTGAATGTGTTCATTTTGTTAACATTTATAAAAATAAAGTATATATAAAAGTGACTTTTTAACTTCAAGTTGCAAATACTATACCTTCAAGGGGCGTATTGATGAGGATCACTCTTCCCATGGGAGATGAAGTGCGGAAGCCACGGTGGTTCCCATTCACCAGCCGGTTCTGCCGGCTCAACAGGAGGCGGTTAGCAGTGCTAACGTCGCTGCTGGAGCCCCGAGAATGAGTGGGAAAAACAATATCCCTGTGGAATGAATCCGGCACATGTGCCATGGCAAGTCTGGATGTTGGTTGTTGATGAAAAGAAGACCTTCACAAGTGAATGATGCCTATAGGTGGTTTGGAGGAGCACACTGAGCTCTGGGCAGTGGAGACATCTGATTCCTTCAGGAAGGCTGGGATAATTTGCTACATTTTGGGCCCTTAGGTTGCTTCCCACCAGTGGAAACAGTTGTGGGCCATATTCCTGTGGATCATCATATTCCCTCTTCCTGACTCATTTTGTTGATGATGCTAGACACTGAAGTCTGTCCTTGGGGCGTGGGGGAGTCCTTATGCCTATAATGTAGGATCCAGTGGAAACATCTTGCTTCTCAAGGGTTCCGATTGATACTCCTTGTTCTTCCAGACAAATATGCTACATTAAACAACAGCAGTGAGAATGGCAATTATTAACAACAAACATCATTATCAAATTAGAGCTCAGGGCAATCAGTCAGGTTTGATAGGAGTCCTATGCTCATATGACATTTAAAGTTATAAATCTCTTCTGAATCAGTGATAGAGATAAAATTTATCTTCTTCCTATGCCATTGCAGAGGCTTATACTAACTCCTGTAGTTTCTGAGGAGCTATACAGCAGATTCAAACATACATTTACATAGTATTGGTATGTCAGTCTATGTAGGGTATTAGCAGAGTGACGAGAGGACGTTAAGCAGGGTCTTCCCTGATTAATACTTTGATGAGAGACTGCCAGTGAATACCAAGTGCTGTAGGGCTATATTTCAAAGGAAGGAATTGGCAAACACCTCTGAGTATTCCTTGTCATGGGGTTGCCATAAGTTGACAGGTGACGTGAAAGCATATATGCACACATATACAAAGATATTTATAAGTTTAACTTAACCCATGTTTGAGGTGTTTAGAAGAGAGAGGTCTCCTGTATTTGCAAATTCAGAGCAGACATATGAAAGAGGAAGTTGTGACTGTAGGACGGAGGTGGGCAAAATGTGGGCAGCCATTTTTGTGACCTACTGCTCCCCACAGAGCTATGTGCCTATGCCAAATCTATCCCCTATTCTTAAAGGCCACCAGGAACTGTTTTTTCCACTGAGGGATGCAATGCTCCCCAACTTCAAAAAATAAAAGCAAAAATAGATGTCCTGTCACTTCCTGTTTTCATTTTATTTCCCAGTTTTTTTAAAACATCTGGGCTTTAAGCATCCTGGAAGTGCGGGGACCCCAGGCACACCAGTTACCCATCCCTGCTCTAGCACAAGAGGTTTATAGGGGAGGGGGGGGAACAAAGCTAACACAGTGAGTTGAAGAAATCTGTGGACAACAGGAACTGGGAAGGTTGATGGTTTCTGTGGCCAGGCTTTGTGGGACAGCAAATAAAGAAGCAAACAAACAAACAAACATGTGTCAAGAACATACAAACGTGAATAACTGGGGCAAAGATGAAAACAAATAGTCTAGTCAATGAGCCTATAAAATTTCTGAAGTAACCAAAACTGGGTTTGAGTTTCATGGGATGGAGAATTTATCAAGTATCAGTGACACAGAGTATGGTCAGAGCTTGTAAAGGTTATTTTGTTGGACTGCAGCTCTCAGAATTCACCAGTCAGCATGGCTAGTGATAATTCTGGCTGAGGAATACTGGAAGCTGTAGTCCAAAAAACCAAACTTTTCCAGTCTCTGGATATATTCATTGTCACTGCAGATCACCTTCTCTTAACAGAATCTTATAAAAGGAAATTAATTAACAGTTCATTCAGACCAGAACACATTGCTTCACTTTCTGTACTAAACATTATCATGAAGTATTATGATAGCTACTCTTTGCTTTTGTCTTAGTGTCATATAAATAAATATCATGTGCTTCTAATTATAAGGTGACTACTGTTTAATCTTTAGAGCAGGTAGAAAACCACAAGGCTGATGTTTCCCTCTGGGGGTGGGGTGTGTATAAGGGCACATCTGAAAGAGGCCCTGGGTGTACTAGTACATCTTTGGCTGTGAAAATGAAACCATAGCTAAAAATAAACTCTGCATTAATATTCCAAAGCTTATTTTTCCATTCACAAAGGTGAGAAAAAGTAATAAAATATATTTATGACTATACAAATGCCAACATAACCAATACTACCTGTTGCACAGTGTTTGCTGGGTTCCCTCTTTGAAGCTGGATTTTATATTAATTGAGTAATCCTAGACCTGGGCCATTTTGAATTTACAATCTTAAGATATAGAGTGAGTAAACACACTTTCTCACTGCTAGAAATAAACATTTTTTCAAATAGTTATAAAGATGGGCAGATACATTTGACATGGCGGAATGCTTATGTTCTATGGATGTTATATAAAAGAAAAAGAGGTTTTAAAAAACTGAATAAAGCTCACTAGCATTTTCACAGTGTGGTTATATATGGGGAGTTTAAGTATAGAAGCATTTGTTGAATTCAGTATCTCTAGGTTTATGGTATGGCAATTTCAACTACAGCTTCCTGCTGAGGAATGACATGTTCAGAACCTGGAAAAGTTACCGTTTTGGACCACATATCCCAGCACCCATAGCCAACATGACCAGTAACCTATAGCCAGCACTCCCAAGCTGTGAGTAGGATCTACTCCTCTTCAGCATTAACTGAATCCTAGGCTTATACCCTTCAATTTCTCAGGAATTATATTAGAATAACTTGTGGTCAATGCTGTAGCGATAACAAGGAAAGCATAATATTCTGTTCTATTTAATATGGAAATGACACTCCAATATATGACAGGTACTGGGAATGTTTTTTTCAAAGATAGTAACCCATAAAATTTCAATAAAAGGAGACCATTATGAGATCTGCTTTTTTTTTCCAGAACAATTCTTAAAGTACTGCAGTGTGCCAAAGAAGGGGCACCTGTCCAGCTTCTTTCTGTATGGCAAAACTGATGAGGTTGTTCTCTCCCAGAGGATGGAGAGTCCTGGAAAGCCCTGGAGAGCTCTCCCTTTCCGCCATGTAATCACACAGCAGGGGAGGGAGGGGGATTTTCTAGGCTATTCAACATCACTGATATGTAACACACACACCCACCATCTCCTTGCATGCTCATTAGCTGGAATGCAACCTGCTTGCAGAGTGACCTGACCTTAATAAATAAGTGATGTCATCCCTTCCATTAGAGATGCAATACGAGGGCGGAGAACCTACAAACACCTGTGAGTGAGATCTGGAGCATGTCCCAATCCCAAAGGCTATGACCAGGCGAATTCTCATCCACGATCCCCTTTGTCTCTTTTGCAAGAGTGAAAAAGGCCATTTCAGCACCCTGGACAGCTCCCTGGAAACACCTCCATTGGACCGCACTCTACTATACACAGGTAAACCTTCTCTTGTTTTATTCCCTGCTTAAAGCTGGCAGGCACAAAAAACCCCACAGATCTTTAAAAGAGAAAAAGGTGGAAGGATAATAACTATTTTTTTAATCAGCCTACCCCCTTCCATGCCCCCTCACCTGTCTCCATGTTGCTCAGCAAACTTCCTCACCTGGGACAGGACACACACAGTGGAGCCTGCAAATCTGGTGGTTGCAGAAAGGACCTCCCACTTCTGTGAAAGCAGGAACAAAGAACAGCATAGGTCAGAATGGCTGTCAGTCATTCCCAGGGCATCCTCAGTGCATCTGTTGGGGATGGAAGGCATACAGCCTGGAGGGAGAGTCTAGGCTGGGAATTCTAACAGGTGAGATATCTGGAAGACAGCTATCCAAGCTGCTGAATCTTACCCTCAAAACATGTTCAGGACTTGTGGAGAAAAAATGGGAGGAATTGCTCTGGACAGGTAACCTTAGCCCTAAAAATAGGTCTGTCTCTCTGATCTGATGTGCTCTGAAATCAAACTGAGAAGGCAGTGGCATACCACTATGAAAAAGTTGTGTGTATATGTGGGTATCTATATCTGTAACTGTCTATGTCTGTTTCTGTGTCATATGGTTGTGTTTGCAGCTGAAACATATTTTTAGATATCAAAATACATTGCAGATTGTTTTTCTATATTTTGATCCTTTTGCTGACATGGTATGCACTTTGCATGTCCTGTACATCTATATTTTCTATATTTTGATCCTTTTGCTGACATGGTATCCATTTTGTACGTCTTGTACATCTATGAAAATGTATAATAGAAATTTGCTTCTATATATATTTTTAGCGTGTGAGAAAAGGTGCGTATCTGGTAAACTGGCTGAACACAATCTAAAATGTACAGACGTGTGTGTGTGTGTGTGTTTCTGCAGGGAGACAGGTGGCTTCTCTATCAGAGGCATGGTGAATGCACTCTTAAAAGTTTTATTCTATTCTGTAAGACTGCTATCCAAGCTGCTGAACCTTACCCACAAAACATGTTCAGCATTTTGGATAGTTCCTTTAAAATTGGGTCTAACCCTTAGAGTGGATTTGCTGCATAACAATAGTGGCAGTGAACCACCTGTTATCACTTGGCGTGTGCCCATGCATGCACACCCAGAGTGAGTGATTAACATCTATTCTTTGACATGCCTCCTGTATACAGACACCTAAAACCTTTTGCAGGTTAAACATTTTTTTTAATTTTATAACGAATTCCTGATTACAATAGGGAATATGTCTGTTTTGAAAAGGCAAGCAGTAAAAGCCAGATTCCTGTTGTTTAGTTCTGTGATTCATTCTTCACTGGTAATATTACTTATTGCTGGTGGTATTCTACAGTAGTTCAATCTTTTATATTTAGTTTTCCTTGTGGTTCATAACAAGAAGACAAGCTGGGAGGACAATTAAGGACTCAACTCCTAAATGACCTGCTAGCAAGCCCTGCTGTCACTTCCTCTATATTTCTTCTTTACGTTGAATTTGATAATACAAGGTCAGGCTGTACCTCAAGCTTTATCTCTTGGACTGCAGTGGCTGACTCCTCTAAATATAAACAGACACTGTGTGGGGAGCACTTTGAGTGTCGTACCAGGACTGAGGAGTCCTTCATTCACACATTCTCCTTCAGCTGTGAACCATGAAGGTGATTCAGGCCAGCTGCTATTTCAAAGCCTGACCTAGGCGCGTTACACACCGCCATAAGGGACATCCTTAGGATGTCCCATTTTGAAAAAGGGGCATCTCTTCCAGACGCCCCTTACCCTATTACGGACAGAGTCTGTAACAAATGGCGGCGGCTGTTGCACATGGCTGCCGCCATTTAGACGTAGCAGACGCTCTGCATCCGCACGTCGTGGCCCGTAAGTGACGCCATGAGTGCGTGCTTTGGCACTTGCTGCGTCTCTTCCGGGTTGCCAGAAGGAGTGCGATTTTCGCGCTCCTTCTTTGCAGTGTGGAGGAGTCGCACGGTTTGGCTGCTGCGACTCCTCCGTGCTGCAACCGGCAGTGGCCCGAGACCGTCCCTTTTGGGCGGTCTGTAATGGGCCCTAGTTTGCAGGATTGTTGTGAAGATAAACTAATTGTGGGCATGTCAAGTACTCTGAATAAATGTAAAACTGTCCAGGAAGGGACTCACTGATTAATGGAAGCAATTATCATGAGAAAAAAGACTGAAAAGGTAATCTTAAATCTTTCCTCCTTTGTTGAAGATATGGGAAGCAACATAATAAAGGTAGTCTGGATTATTTTTGTTCAGTACATCTCTGAAATTGGAATAGTTTTGAACAGCACATATTGCCCATAAGGACATGTGAAGCATAATCATATGCACATTAAATAGAACTAAAACCTACTGGCCACTGTCCAGTTGCTAGGCCTGACTACAGTAGAGCCACTGAACTAACTTAACTGTTGAGTTACTGTTCAGCAATTTATTCAATGTCTATTCTAGTTTAAGTGTAGGCCATCATATCCAGTGGAGTTTATTACCAACATTGCAACTCTAATATATTTATTGTGGGGACACTAAAATATGTAAGCAGAAGATAATTCAAAGGGATAGTAAATTGGGAACCAAGGGTGCATTTGCACTGTAAAAATAAAGCAGTTTGACACAACTTTAACTGTCATGACTCCATCCTACAGAATTCTGGGAACTGTAGTTTTGTGAGGCACCAGCACTCTTTTACAGAGAAGGCTAAAGACCTTGTCATAGTACAAATCCCAGGATTCCATATGATGGAGCTTCAGCACATAAGGTTTTGTTGAACTGCATTATTTCTACAGTGTTAATGCACCCTGAGACACTCCGGCTTTTGAAGATTATTTTAAAAGGCTAATGTCAAAGTCACTAATCAAATGGCAGATTCCTGGAGAATCCCCAGAACATTATGTCTTAAGAATGCCAAACAAGCAGAGGGCAGGAGATTGTAGTGCCTTCATGCGAGTTCAGGTCTGCACTCAGTCACAACTGCAGCCTATACAAAATTGTAGGCCAGATATAAATTGACACTGGGAGAATTTTGACTCTCTCAGGCTTATTTGTGTTGATGTAACATTTGGGAGAGATGTGAATTATGTTTAAGTTCTGGCTATTTTGTTTGTGTGAGTTCTGATTTTGTTGAAAAGGGAACTGTCCCAGTCATATCAATCCTGAAATAAGAGAACTGAACTGTGGGGATTGTCCTAATTATTACAGATTCGATTCTTAGTTACCTCAGGTGCCATTTGAAGAAGGTGGGTTCTTCTTGGGCTTTGATGGAACATTAGCAATGTTTGGAGAAGTATTTTTTTTTTACTACAGCTCCCAGAATCTCCAATTTGCTTTATTGGCTGGGGAATTGGAATCTGACAGTTCCATAAATCCAGCTGCAGAGATGATTCCAGATCTTCCTAGAAATCAATAGGGTCCTGCAGTTGGATGTGAAGTCCTGCAATTGGATTTGGCCACCTACTACAGATTATCCACTTCCAGGGAATGAGGCTGTGAATTTGAAAGAGGTATCAAGCAGAAGAGGAAACTGCTCTCTGAGCCAGCCCTAGACATCTTTACTGTTCCAGCATCTCTAACACAAGAGAAGCCCATTTTGCCAGTATTTCTCCAGCCTGAGGAGATTTAATTGTCACCTTCTAACATTGAGGATTCCAGCCAAGAAGTCTTAGTGAAACACCAGTTTCCCTTGGACCATTGGAGCAGTGCTTGTTAAAAGGGCCCAGGCCTCTTTAACTGAACTGGGCTACCTCTGTCATTGCCTATTGATGAAGTAACATGTTGGGCTTTGCTCTTATAAGACAACAACTAGAATACCACATGGAGAGATCCAGGGTGACATCTGAATCTCATTGTTATAAGATTCAAGGTTTTTTTTTTCCTTCTATGATGGAATAAAAATAATCTTCATGAAAACGTAAGTACAAGGTTGTCAAACTCTGTACCTTCCCAGAATTTGATCTATGCTCAATCTTTGCCTCTTTGCCAGAACAAGAATGTTTGTTTGAACACCTTGCCTGGGCTAGAAGCCTCATGTTGATGATTTCTTCACTTAGAATCATAGAATCGTAGTGTTGGAAGAGACCACAAGGACCATCCAGTCCAACCCCGTGCCATGCAGGAACTCTCAATCAAAGCATTCCTGACAGATGGCCATCCAGCCTCTGCATAAAGACCTCCAAGGAAGGAGACTCCACTACACTTTGAGGGAGTGTGTTCCACTGTCAAACAGCTCTTACTGTCAGGAAGTTCCTCCTAATGTTGAGGTGGAATCTCTTTTCCTTCAGCTTGCATCCATTGTTCCGGGTCCTGTTCTCTGCAGCAGCAGAAAACAAGTTTGCTCCCTCATGAATATGACATCCCTTCAAATATTAAGCAGGGCTATCATATCACCTCTTAACCTTCTTTTCTCCAGGCTAAACATACCCAGCTCCCTAGATCGTTCCTCATAGGACATGGTTTCCAGACCCTTCACCATTTTGGTCGTCCTCCTTTGGACACGCTCCAATTTCTCAATGTCCTTTTTGAATTATCCCAAAATCCTTTGAGACAGTCTCTCAGATCCTGGCAGATGTTTTAATTCTATACAAAGCCCAGTCAAGTCAAATGTATGGATGAGCAGATATATTTGCTCTTCCTAGGAAGATATGTGCTTATTTACTAACCAACAAATTAAAATATGCAGCATTTCAGATAGAAATGATCAAATATAAATGTTCAAATTCTTGAACACATTCTTGATTTAGAAAACAGTCTTACAGCAGAGGACTATTTTCAGAGAAAGATATACAGACAGAGGTACAGGATGAAATGTAACTTTTATTGTATCTGACATCTCATCAAAAGGCAAAAAAAAAAAAAAAGGATTATGGTAGTTATTTTGTGGAAGGTAAGTGATTACACTAGAATAAAGCACTTTCTGTAATGGGCAAGATTGAATAGAGGTAAATTGGTACTTTTTACTCTCAACTGATTCACTTTCAGTAACTTCCAGTCATGGTGCAGTTATTATTGGAGGAGGGAGTTTTCCTTATAATTTGACAACACAAACACAGATTTATTGATTGATTCCTACCCTCATGGTCTTCCTATATCAATGGCTGGAGAAAAATAATAAACCCATTGTAAGATTCAGAATAAAAACTTACTAAAACACAGTATATGGTTGGTCCTCTGTATCAATGGATTCTTTTTCCATGGATTCAACCATTCACAACTTGAATATATTCAAAACAAATATAAATTCCAAAAAAGCAAAATGATTTTGCCATTTTTTATATAAGCAACGTATATTTATATTTTATATAAGCTATCATATCTGTTACTAAATTTAGAGAGGGGAAGCCAATCATGCATCTTGCCCCCAGTCAACTCAGTGGCCCTGATCGCAGGTGTACAAAGGTGAGAACAAGTGCCATTTGCTTGATATGCTGGTGCAGGGCTAGGTAGCACAGCAAATATCATGGTAAAGAACACCTCCTCTTGGCTTTCTTGATGTGTCCACAGATGGTCATACTTTGCCCATGAAATTATGATGCATCCATTGCTTCAAGACTGGTGCTTACTCAGCAGGTCTTGCAGTAGACTTCAAAAAGACTGGCTACTGAGTGCATACGGTAGAAGATGCCCAGTGGCAGTGAGATCTTGACTACAATGGCCCAGAGCGTGAAGCCATAGAGTGACTGCTCAATTTGGCTCACCAGATGTGGGCGGGTGCCATAGGCATATAGAATCCACACCTAGGCAAACAAAAGAGATAAGGAAAGGAATCAGATATTCCAGTTATTATTTACATAAGTGTTGTTATAGCAGGACTGACATGTATTTTAGGTGAAAAACAAGCTCCTATTTGTTTAGTACATGTCTCTATAGTGGTCACCGGTGATGTAGTGGTAAGCTTTGATGTGTAGTGGTCTTCATGATAATCTCCATAACCACGACTAGAAGGAGAGTCCTAATAGGCTGGCAACCATGTTGATCTGCATCAGCAAACAAGTTCTAGCAATTTTAATCTATTAGAGCAACTCTTGATTTCATGCAGGATCAGGTCACCTCCAGATACTTTCACATTAAGTAGGTTGTTGCTTGGAAAATTAACCCCTTACAAAGAAGACTGTAACTATTCTTAGAAAGGAAAGTGAAATTGGAATGTACAGTATGTGTGACAGATTGTGGGAAATATAGATTTTATATGCTTCTTCCTTTCACATATGTTAGTGTTCATTGCATGAACATATGATGGTGAATGGAGCTTTTTACATATCTTGTAGAGTAGGCCATAGTTTTAGCATCACCCAAATATTTCTTCTTTCATCACTGTGCATATAAAACAACATTTTGGGAAGATGCTAGGTTAGATCCTTTCTAAAAGAGGATGATTTACCTGAAGAATGGAAGCCTTCAGTTCTACAATTTCTTTTTGCATTTTGAAATGGCACAGTCCCAGTAGGACTGCAGTTGTTGGATTTCACTTGGTAGTTACAAATGTGTAACCTACCATAGCTACGCAGCTAAGCAGTGACTCCTGGCCCCAACACTCCAATCTCCTTTTACTGGGCAGCAATGAGGATTTGTTCCCCTGTTGATTGAGAAGCAACTGGCTGATGGTCCCACCCACCTTCCATGAGTGATGACTATTGCAACAGGCAGAAGCAGGACCCCTGTCACAATTTCACCTCACATCAAAGATTGCTTATACAAGGTGGTGGTAGGAATGTCAGTCAGCTGCTTCCCAATTGACAGTGGAACTGACCCACACTGAATGCAGCAGCTGCTGGCCTGTAAGTGGGGATAGGTGTACTTTCACTGTCCCCATCTATCCCCTAAATTAGGGAATACATAGGAAACATGGACATGAAACAACCACTAAGTCATAACTAACTTAGTGAATTCTGGCTACCAAGTACTGGTATACTGAAATATGCATTGATATCAAAATGGCTTCGGACAGAGAGAGTATTGTCTCCATTTTCTGTCACTACTTGTGAACTGTGTGTCCCTACAGGAGATTCCCTTCTACACCCAAACTTCACAAAAGTGAATAGAAATTATCCTCTTTTCACATTTTTTGCAGCACCTCTGCTTCTGACAGAAACCAAACCTACTCACCGAAATGTTGTAGAAAATAAGGAGAATCGAGACATTCTGTAAAATTTTTCTTCTGACGCTTGGTCTTTTAGGTTCTATTTGAGATTGTGAAATATGGAAGAGGGACTGGTTACTATCATAGTCAGTCAAGTGTTGATTCTCTAAATTGGCCAAAATGTTGGTCAATCTGTGAGTTTTGGAGACAGACCCATTGCTGATTTGCTCCATAGGACCTCTGGAAATTGAAAAGACCCAGTTTGTATCAGCAAGGTCAGTATTGTCTTGGGCATCTGCTTCAATGTGATAGAGGCTGGAATACAAAGCTTCAGTAATGAACAGATTCTGTCCCAGTATCTGAATGGTCTTGCAGAGAGAGAAGCAGAAGTCCAGAAGATGGAGACTGCCACTGGTATGGAGAAAGAAGATGGCTACCAAAGAAAAGATGGACACCATGAGGGGACCACAGGAGCTGCCCAGAAGCAAGGTTACATCTAAGTTTCTTACCACACTCTTATCTGAAGAGAGAGATGTGCCTTTCTTCTTCACCCTGTGGGTGGTGATGCCAATCAAGGTTGCCAAGAACATGGCAGATAACAAGACAGAGTTGAAGATGTAGTATGTTCGAAGGGCTTCAGGAATGGTTTCAGGCAACTTGGCAAGCACTCCAAATGATATCATCACCCCAAAAGTTGCTGAAATGGCCAAAGCCCCTAGCACCAGTCCAACAAAAGCCCCACTGAGGTGGAAATGTGTCCTGTGAGTTAGTGGAGGCTTCTGGTGATGCCCTTCCCGCCCCGTGTTCTTCCAGATGATGAACAACATTGTAGAAGAGAAGAGGCTGAACTCAATATTGAAGGGATGCAGGTAGGCAGCACCTTCAGAAAAGCTGTGGCAGAGGCTGGTGATGCAGATGCAGCTGTTGATGCTGGAGCTCCCTGCAAGAAGAGCAGGAAGAGAGTGAGTGTGTGTGCTTTCTATTGGTACTCCTGCAACAACATGGCTCCTTTGCCTTTTTCCCCAAATTTGGGACTCAAGGTGGCTAACAAATTAAAATGAGTACAGTATGTATAGCTAAAAACATTAAAAAGATCAGCATTAAAACAGAAACAAATGATTTACTATATTAAAACAATTTTTAAAATTAACCAAGCAGTTAAAAATAATACAGCACCCTCTTAAAAGCCCGTTCTTTAAAAACCTCCAGTTCTAAAAGCCTGTTGGAATAAAAGAGCCTTTCTCAGCCCAGAGTAGGAGAATAAGCACAGGGTCATTCTGGCCTCCCTGGGAGGGAGGTTTCAGAGCATAGAGGCAGCCACTGAGAAGGTCCTATGTTGTGTCCCCTCCAGCCATGCATGTAAAGGTGGTAGGACTGGGAAAGGCCTCTCCTGAGGATGTCAGGTCCTAGAAAGGCTCATACAGGGATATATTGTTCTAACTGGGAGTGGTGCCCATCCTATTCCATTAATTTTGAGCAGTTTTTTACTGGGATCCGCCCCCCCCCCCCCCATCTTCAGCTCCTTTATGATATCTTTACAGCAGTGTTCAGCAACTGCTGTTCATTTCATCCTTTCAGAATGGGAAAGAAAAACTCTTTAAAAAGCTGGAATAAGACCAAATGGGACAGGAGGTATGGTGAACTGAGGAGGCTCTGACTGAGGGCCAGGTTCCAAGGGGGGTCAAATTCAGAACTAGAACCTGATGTTATCAATTCCACCCTAATGTGAGCTCCTCAAAATAAACAGCAAAGTAGCAGAGTGGCAGGAAGAAAACACAAAGCATCTCTGCTGAAAGAAAAAGCTGTTGGATTCTATTCCTGCCTTTGATAAATTTTCAGAACTTGGCCAGTCCTGTACTTTGTCACTGTTTGCTATTTTCCTCTCCCAGAGAAGAAGTGAAGTCTGTACCATGTGGGGTCTGGGAGGTCTCTCCCTTGTAAGCATCATAAAATTCTTCTAGCTGCTTCATGGATTCATCCAGCACCACACTCATCCATAGGAGCACATTAGTGGCCAGAGTATGCATCAGCCCAAACCTAGAAATGAAAGGAAGGAAGGAAGGAAAGAAGGAAGGAAGTAAATAAGTAAGATGGTAAATAAGTAAGTTACTGCAGAACATTGAGAGATACTTTGCTACTTCACAGTTAGGTACAGACATTGATTCAGCAACTCAGTTATAAATAATAAATAATAAAACTTTATTTATATACCACCCTTGAAAACATCAGGGCGGTTAACAACAATAACAACATACATCCAATATAGATTAAAACAATGCAATTAAAACAATAAAAGAACTGTGCCAATCACAAAATACTAAACAAGGGGGGGGGAGCATGCGGGGGAGTCGATGACTCAGGGCAAAGAATCAGGGGTAAGCCTGCTTGAAGAAGAACATTTTCAGCCCCTTCTTAAGTTGGGTTATTATTCTTTCTGACTTTCTTAACAATTTCATGTCCACTTCATACACTGGGATCTTTCTATAGCAGAGCCAGATCTACCATTAGGCAGAGTGAGGTGATCTAAACATAGTGGAAATGAGAGAGCACAGTGACAAGAGATCTCCCAGCTATTATCGCTGAATTTCTCAGCTACTTCCTGCTTTTTAAGGGTATCTGCGTACCCCCCCCCCCCAATCTGTCTTGGGCTTCCTAAACTAAATGAGACTTGGGCCTGTTATAGACAGCCAAAATAAAGCTGCTTTGAGTCACAGTGGAGGTATGGTGTTTCAATGATGGCAGCGTCCTAAGAGTCCAGAAGTCGCACCAAAGCCATGCTCCAGACTGGAGCGTGGCTTTGTGTGGCTTTGGACTTTTAGGACGCATGCATCATTGAAACACCTACCTTCACTGTGACTCGAAGCAGCTTTATTTTGGCTGTCTGAACAAGCCATGGCTCTTACAGACTCTTTGACTGAAGCCTGAAGAATGAAGTCACTTCTGTCCATGTCACAGAATGGAGAGGGCTATTCTGCTTCAGATACAGAATACTAAACCAATTAGCATTCCCAGCAAATGGCTGGCATATCATCATCTGTATAACTGAAGAGAATAGTCCTACCTGTTTATGTGCTGTGGTGTTCTTGGATGCAAACCTTAGCATTAAACAGCAGCCATGAGACCTGTAAGAAGGGACAGGTGTGAGAGAAATGCAAAATTAAAGAGCATACCACACCACTGCTAGCTATCAATTGTTACATTTGAGCTAATGGGGCTTTTTGAAGCTATGACCTTCCTGTAGCTTGTAGATTACCCCAAAGAGTAATCAGGCTTGAAAAAAAGCTTCCCTTTGGCTCCAATGGGAGTCTTTTTCAAGCCTTGTAAGGGCTTTTTAAAAGGGGGAGGCTTAAGGGGAGGATTTTTGTAGCACTTAAAGGTAAAGGTAGTCCCTTGACATGAATGTCTAGTTGCAACCAACTGTAGGGGGTGTGCACATCTCTGTTACTAAGCTGAAGAGCCAGTGGTGTCCGAAGACAAATCTTGTGGTCATGTGGCTGGCAGAGCTGCACCGAATGCTGCTACCATCCCACTGAAGTGGTAACTATCTATCTACTTGCATTTGCATGCTTTCAAACTGTTAGGTTGGCAGAAGCTGGGACTAGTGATAGGAGCTCACCCCATCATGCAGCACTCGGACCTCAAACTGCCAATCTTCCATCAGAATTGGTGTCTTAACCACTCATACTTATACTCAGCATCTCATACTTATGGAGGTCTAATTTCTACTTCCGTACCCACCAAATGTTGTTGTGTGCCTTCAATTTGTTTCTGACAAGGTGATCCTAAAGCGAACCTATCACCTTTTTTGGCAACATTTGTTCAGAAGGAGTTTGCCTTTGTCTTCTTCTGAGGCTTAGGAAGTGTGATTTACCCAAGGCCACCTATTGGTTTTTCATGGCCAAGCAAGGATTCAAACCCTGGTCTCCAGAGTTGTAGTCACACATTCAAACCATTACACCATGCTGTCCTCACTTGCAGGGACCATTCAGACTACCTTTTACCCCGGTTCAGAAACTGGATTAATCATGGGAAGTTCATATTGGCCCCAATTCTTCCACAAGTGAAATCGAGGCTTTCACACCCGTTTAAAGGCAAATGTCCCTTGATGCGGGTCTTTTGAAAGCAGAGTATTTACTGTATCTTTTGAGAAAAACCGGGTCCCGGAAAATATGAACTTCGCCCCGGTCATGATTGGGTCAAGTTCAGGGGAGGGATTAGGTCAGAGGGAGGGCAGAGGATGGAACATGCCTCCCCTTCAGCGGGGAGGAGGGGGAGGAGGAGCCAGAGGAAGGAGACGGAGGAAGGGTGCCATGGAGGGCAGGATCGGGGCAAAAGAGCAGGAGGAGGAGGAAGGGTGCCATGGAGGGCAGCATCAGAGTGAAGGAGGAGGAGGAGGAGGAGGAGGAGGGGGAAGGAGCAGGGCGAAGGGAGCCATGGAGGGCAGGATCGGGGCAAAGAAGGAGGTGGAGGAAGAAGGAGCAGGACAAAGGGTCAAGTTCAGGGGAGGGAATTAGGTCAGAGGGAGGGCAGATAGCGGAACATGCCTCCCTCTCTCAGACAGCTTTCTCTCTCTCTTTGTATTTTTAGTTTTGACAGACTATGTGAATACTTTTTCTACAGGGTGATACATTTTGATAGAATGGGTCTGCTTGTGCTACATTTCCTTTTCGTTTGCTTGCTGCTGGCACTGCACCTCACTTTGCAAGAGGCTTTTTAAAAATTATTTTTTGTGTAATATGTCAATGCTACAATACGAATGGTACAAATGTTTCCCTTTCAACTTGGCAAATTGATACAATATGTGAATGCTTTTGCTACATGTGCATATGTGTGCATTCTGGGGTTGCAAGGAGGGAAAACAAAGCAAGAGGATGCAGAGATGGCATTCTGGGGTGAGGAATTATTATTATTATTATTATTATTATTATTATTATTATTATTATTGGAACGGGATGGCATGGCATGCGGGGGAGGCAAGGGCTGTAGCATTTGACTAGAAGGGGAAGCTAGATGCTGGAAGGCTGTGGAAACTCATGACTTTGGGGGAGGCAGGAGGCTGGCATCTGAGGGGGATGCAAGAGCTTCGGCATTGGGCTTGAAGCAAAGGGAAGGGAAGAGGTTCCAAAGAGGAGGAAATGCTAGGCTGCAAGCGAAGGGGAAACTAGAGGCTGGCATTCAGAGGGAAGGCTGTGGAAACCCATGACTTTGGGGGAGTCACACTCTTTCAGCCTCAGGGGAAAGGCAATGGCAAATCTCCTCGGAACCAATATTGCCAAGAAAGCCCCAGGATGCGGTTGTTTTAGGGTTGCCATAATCCGTAATGCACCAAATACACACAACACACACACACACCTGGAGGTTTTTAAATTTGACAGAATATGCACATACTGCTGCCAGTTTTTTAAAAAAGGAGGGGGGAAAGCACCCATTTTGTTGGCCAATGTCGGTAGGATACGTCACCTTTGATGAAAGCAGAAATACATTTGATTGACAGCACCGGAGGCTCTATTTTAAACCGGTACCGCAAATGTGAACTTCAGAGGGGTAAATTGCCCCAACTGAGGTAAAGGGTAGTGAGCACTTGTTTCCAGGGAGATTCGACATGGGGGGACCTGGATATGCCCAGTTCTGTCCAGGGCAAATGGGTGAGTGGGAATGGGACTGCAGTTCCACCAAATTGCCCCTGCTCTGTACTACAGCTAGTGTTGTGATGCTTAAGCATCTTTATTGTTGTGGGGATGTGGAACAAGGTGATAGGCTGTGTATTCTGCATCCAAGGTTTCAGTTCTACAAACCTATTCCAAAATATTCCTTAGATTCTCTGAAACCTGGTGGACAGCACTATCTCTTAAGTGGTGGTGGGCATTTTGCAAAGAGAAACAAAAGTGTAAGAAAGCCAAAGCACCTGGAACTCTAGATGTGGATTGGCTCTGAGGAAGAAGGAAGCAAGGTAGAGGATGCTAACTCCTGGAGGGCAGAATCTGGCTCACCTAGTGATGTCCTTAATAAGTATCTGAATCACAGCTAACCTCACCTGCATGATGGTAAAAACAGCTTGCACAATTGGGAAAGTGGTGATTAGCATGGAGGCACAATGCTGCAGCTCATAGTAGTAGCCCAAGGAGAGGCAGTCCAAAACCAGCGTGGCCAGTGCGAAGAGAGACAGACCACCTGCCATGACAAGAGAACACTGTGACCTACAAAAATTGTACAGGCAATAGATATTTCAGACCTTTCTCATGGTTTCTGAGGAGTCTGGAAAGGTTAGGAGGACAGTTCATGTCCATTAATGCATAACAATTATGTCATGTCAGCTATCAAGGCTGAGATACCATTAATTACAAGAGGGGCCATTTTGTTAAGCTAGAAATGGGCAAAATATTCTTGCACACGTAGGGCTGGCATCCTGATAGTGTATCCATCCAATATGAAATCCTAGTCCATGCCTTCTCCACTTTGCTGCTCTCAGTACAACCTCTGCTATTTTTCATTGTTGATAATGGCTATGGATAAGAGGGGTTATCCAAACACATCTGGAGGGCAACCTGTTCAGGAAGTCAGTCCCTTTATCTGGTCACTTTTGAAAAAAGTGTACTGGCTTAAAAAGCAAGAGTAATGTGGGAAGGGTGTGCGGTTGTGGTGTAGACAGAATAAACACCCCACTCTCCACCACTGAACAGCTCACATATGTAAGGCACTGTAATGAACCACGCCATCCTCCACTTTCTGAAAATAACTTTAAAGAGCACAGTTGGGTAGATACAGATCCCAGTTTGCATATGTGGCCACATTCCATGATGACTCAGCCCTCACTCCCACAAAAAGCACTGGGGCCCTGTTGTTGTTGTGGTTGTTGTGTTCCTTCACATTCTTTCCAACTTACAGCAACTTAGGTTGCTTGGCAAGATTGTTCAGAGGGGCTTTGCCTTTGCCTTCCTATGAAGCTAAGAGAGTGCAACTTGCCCAAGGTCACCCAGTGGGTTTCCATGGCTGAGCAGGGATTTGAAACCTGATCTCTAGAGTTGTAGTCCAATGCTGAAATCCACTACACTACACTGGCTCCCAGTCCTTTCATACTAGATAGTTATAGCATTATGATTCCATTTTAACTGCCATGTTCACATCCTATGGAATCCTGGGGTTTGTAGTTTGGGAAGGCTGAAACTTTTAAATGCCCCTTCCTAAACTGCCAATCCCACAATTCCATAGGATGGAACCACAGAAGTTTAAATGACATTATAGTGATATAACTGTGTTGGGGAAAGGGTCCTTGGAGGAAGCCAGTTAGATTCCTCAATGGCTGTTGCTTGATCAGCATGAGTTTCCCTCTCTGAGCATTGCATTGTTCCCCTCTTTGTTTGTCAAAGAGATTTTTCCTTTGTCCTGAGAGGGACAGAAGAAAAGGCAACAAAGGGTCTTTTTCAGTATTTCAGAAGTCCCAGATGTGGGTCTTATTTTTTGTCACCCACTGCTTTGATTAATAACTTAGGATCCTTGTAGTTTTTTTTAAAGCAATTGACTGTTTTGAATTATGATCTCTTCTCATTTCTTTTTACAAATACATTGAACTGAAAACTGGAACTGATCTGATTTTCTGGGCTAACATTAAGGTTGACCTTATTTATGCATTAGTTGGCTTGGCAGACACATATTCACATGGTTGAAAGGAGTAGAAACGAAGCTCCAGAAACCACTTTTCTCCAGATTTGTATACACCGTGATTCTTGCATTATGCAGGACAGAAGAATGATTAAAACATGGGCAATGGTTATCTCTGTAGAAAATATACATAGAGTGTCTTGGAACTTTACCCTACCTCACAAGGCTGGAAGAACAGGCATACTAATTTGTTACAACCCCTTATGTAATGAATTGTTTGCTAGTAAATTTTCATTTTTAAGAATGTTGCATTTTTAAAATGTTTTAAATGGTGCAGGCTTTCAGGGTCTGCAGTATGCCCACTCTGCTACAATACAACTTGCTTTGATTTCTTTTTTACAGAAATGCCTACATGTTGGAAAAGCAGGAGGATTCATGGTTAGTCATCATCTCCAAGTGTTTTTGAGAACAAGTTATATTCCCAGTCTGGGGAACATGTGCCCTTCCAGATGCCACTGAATTCCAGTTCTCATCTTGTCTATCCAGCATGGCCAAAAGTGAAGACTGACTGGGCTAGAAGTTCATCCAGACTTTGTGGGCTGATGTTTCCCCAACACCGATATATGTATTGCAACCAATTGAGTTTTTGTAGCACCTCTACCTTTGAGCCAGCTTGCTCCAGCCTGGTGATCCTGATGCATTTTCAGTTGCTTGTTGCTGGCCGAGCGCCAGCCAAACCAGAGCATCCAGATGCAGGACGAAATCATGAGCACCGCCAGAAAAGCATGGACATTGTGACTCAACAAGCTGTGTTGATGCATCTCGGCAAGAAGCACAGCACTGCCCACAAATGTTAATAGAGCAAGATAGAGCAGGGAGAGTAGGGAACTGGATTGGGTGGTGGGTGCCATGGCAGAGCGAGGTCTCTCTCCTGGGCCCCTGGAGTGTGGCAGGGTGCAGCTCTGTACAGAGAGTATGACTGTCAAGACCAGAGAACAGGTTAGGCAGATACACGTATCTCTCTCTCTCTCTCTCTCTCTCTCTCTCTCTGCAACTGGCTAAATCCATACCACATACTATTGTGCATATTTTCACAACTTGCTTTCTCTCTTTCTCATACTCACTCACACACACAGAGCTTAGCATGAGGTCTAATAATGTGGGAGAAATGTGCATGTCCTAGGTGAGTTTAAATGGCTAATGTTGTGATCTGGCAGTGCTGTTTCAACAGAAGTCTAGCTCACTGGCAGGCTACAAAGGAGAGCTGTCTCAAGACAACTTGCTGCCAAAAACAAATGCCCCTCCCTCCACATATAGAAGGCAATTGTATTGGCAACTAAATCTCACCTCAACACTTTCAGCAGCATTTTCCATAATGTCTGAGGGGAGCAGCAGTTTAGTTTAGGGTGGATGTTTCCCACTTGTGGTGCGAGAAGGTATTTCAGGGTGTGTGAGAAATAGCGGCTTGTGTCCTCTTGAGGGACCAGTCATAGCTCATCACTCAGTCAGTGCCCAGTGTGCCTTGAGAGGTGGTTGTAGGTTGTGGTGTTACATAGATAGTAGTTTCATTGTTTATTTAATCAAAAGGAGAGAACATGACAATTTATAATAATTTACAGTTTCTTTTGAATTAGAATTCAATTGCTTGATTTAGGTTGGCATTTTATGCTCTGAATTAAAAGCTTATTTTTTTAAAAAAAATCAGTTTTTTCACCCACAGTATTGTATGTGGTTCAGTTTGCAGTTTAAAAATAAGAAATTAGACTTCTTCCTCTTCAAATGTGACATTAGTTTTGTAGGAGGTGCAAACAATGACCAAATATTTATGAGGGGTGCATAAAAAGGTTGCGAATCATGGGCTTTGGGGGACAAAAACCACAATAAATATACAAAGCTGACTGCCAACATGGGCTTGATGAGAAGGGCTAAAGGGCTGAAAATTAAAAAATATGAGGCAATATGACTTAGAACCTTATGTCCTACAATACGTTTCTTGGGAATTGTATGATTCTCACTAAACAAACAGACTGATTAATGAGACCATTTTTTCTCTTGACAGTTGGATGATGGTAGAAGCACAAAACTGCAATAAAAGTAATCACCCTGTTTTTATTAAACATATTGGTTGAGTCTCCTACACTACCAAGAGATATTTGGAACTAATGCGCCAGTGGGGTGGAGTGAGGGCAAAGAAAGACTCTAAGCCTTCTGGATACTGACAAAAGTTGCCAATGTCTGAAATAGGAGATACTCCCACCCACAAATAGGAATCTAGAATTTTTGGATGCAACTTCAACCCCATCTCTCAAGATCACTTTAAAACCATTTCAAAATTATACTGTATAATGACTGGTCACTTTAGAATCATAGAGTTGGAAAAGACCACAAGGACCATCTAGTCAAACCCCTTGCCATGCACTAAAAGACTCCTGAAAGCTACCCACTCAACTTTTGTTTAAAGACCACAAAGAAGAGGCCACTATCCTCCGAGGCAGTCTACCCCACAGCTAAACAGCTCTTACAGTCAAGAGGTTCTTCCAAATGATTACATGCAACCGTTTTTGAAATTGAACCATGTATCCATGGTTTGTGTTCTAGTCTCTGGAGCAGCAGAAAACAAGCTCATTCTTATCTTCTACCTGAAATACTTTCAGGTATTTAAATATGACAATCATATTACCCGACCACTAACACCACCAATGTCTTTCTAATCACTAATATACCAGTAATACAATCCTTGAATATTAATTTGCATAATGAAACCTGGATTTCAAAGCCCATTTCCTCCTGCCCAGGGCTTACAAAATTAACTTTTTTGGATTACAGCTTCCAGAGTTGACCATGCTAACTGGTGGATTCCAGGAGCCATTGTCCAAAAAAGGACGTTTCCCAAGGTTGGTTCCTGCCCCAGCTCCTTTTCCTTGTAAGAACTCACTCACCTGTTATTGGCACGCTGCACAGGCCTGTTCTTTCACTCACTCTTGCTAAGAGACAGCTGTAGTAGAAGTCTGCAAGAACTACCAGCACAAGGCATTAATATACCTTTGACACTGGTCCCAGGGGGTCCACAGGAGACCACTCCACCTAGCTTAAACAGGGGCAGGGAGATCAAGATTTCCAGATATAATCTTTCTCTTTCTTTCCCTGCCCTATGCCTCCCTCCCTCTCACCCACCCATCCGCATTCAAATGTCTTACTGCAAGCTAAAAGGATTTGAACAGCCTGAATGCCACAGGACATAACTGAAACTCTAATACAGCATACCTTCCAGCACTGGGTTGGAGAAAAGAGATACACTTGCCTTACATTAACAAAACAGAAGGGCTTTTGATGTTGCAGTGAGCAGATAAAATAAGTAATTCCATGGGTCTGGTGAAATATCCCCCCCCCCCAAAAAAAAGAAACATTGAAATATAATCCAGGCAAGCATATTTTTTAAAATGTATTTTAAAAATAAAATATAAAAAAATAATTTTTCAATAAGATCTCATTGTTGAATGCATGATTTATGACTGTGCAATCAATCATATTCAAATTGTTGTTGTTGTTGTTGTTGTGTACCTTCAGGTCATTTTCGACTTATGGCGATTCCAAGGTAACCCTATCATGGGGATTTCTTGGCAAGATTTCTTCAGAAGAGGTTTGCCATGGCCTTGCCCTGAGGCTGAGAGAATGTGACCTGCCCAAAGTCACCCAGTGGGTTCCATAGCTGAGTGGGGAGTCGAAGCCTGGTCTCCAGAGTCGCAGTCCAACACTCAAACTACTATGCCACACTTAGCAACAAAAAGCAAGCTTGCTTCAAAGTGGTACTTCCAAAATTAACAGTGCAAACCTGTGCCTATTTACCTAAAAGTTAAGTCTCACTGAATTTAGCAGGATTTACTCTTAGGTAAATATGTACAGAATGGCAAATTTTAAATTAATTCAGATAAATATTTTTTTTTATTTAGATATATAACAAAAGCTTACATTTTTGTCACACAAGAGCTTAACCCTTGCTTTCAGAAAAGACCAGAAAATTAATGGATTTTCCTGAATGGGCAAAAAGATGTTGAACTAGTGCTTGACATAGGACTTCATCACACAGGGGAAAATTGATAGTTTAAATGGTGATTATCCCATGAAAACAGCTCAGTCACAATTAAAACGCGATTAATATTTTCACACACCGTGCGATAAAAGAGCCATTATCGCCATGCAATAACCAGCAAAAAATCATTCACGGGATTTTCCTGGTTATTCCCAGAATAATGGTGTTTTAATCGCTTTTCATTGCGACATCATGTGAAAATTTTTATCATGATTATGCAATTTTCATAGAATATTCCCAGGATAATAGCACTTTAATCACGATGTGTGAAAATCTTAATCGCAGATGTGCGATTTTCATAGGATATTCACCGTTTATACTTCCAATTGTCCCCGTGTGATAATGTTGGACTGGATGGCCCTTGTGGTCTCTTCCAACTCTATGATTCTATGATTCTAGACTCAGATACAACTTCAGTAGATAGCAGTAGCTCATTCCCAACATCCAGATTTCCTTGAATCACTTTACTGGGGGGGGGGGGGTCTGATACCCAATTAAATTTTCCTTCAGTTTTGTTGGGAATTCAAGTTTCCTAAAGCATCAGTCTTTGTTAAGGAAGCCAAAATTTAAAAATATCAAAAATATCAAAGCCAAGCTTGTTAGGGTCCAACTTTTAAATCAGCAGAGCAGCAAAAACGGGTCTTTATTGAACAATGCTCTGTAAAGATGGAGGCTGACTCAAAGACAACCCAAAAAGCTTGTAGTTTAAAAACAAAACTTCACTAATGGCTTGAATCTACATATGCATAGAGATTCTAACAACTACTTCCCAAAGAGCATACACAGCCATGGCCCCCAGGTTATGGAATAACCTGCCAGAAGATATCAGTCTCATCACCACCTTAGATGCCTTTAAGAAGGCACTAAAGACAGATCTCTTTCGGCAGGCATACCCACCCGACCTTCTATAAAGAACTGAAGAAAATTCCACTTCTGGTCGTAAAAGCATATTTTAATTGATGTTTTGCTGTTGTCGTGATGCAATTTTTAGATAACTTGATGTTTCTAGGATATGTTTTTAGATATGATTGCCATTGTATGGAGATTTTCTGGTTGTAATCCCGCTTTGATCCATTAGGAGAAGCGGGAAAATACAAATACAAATTATTATTATTATTATTATTATTATTATTATTATTATTACTCTGAGGAGGGTCAGAGAGAATGCAATGATTTCCCAACAATCTCCTTCTCAGTCTCTTGGACCAACATCAAGGATCTTCATCCCTTCACATAGTCTCTGGAACTGATCTCTTGGTAGAGGCTTAGTAAGGATGTTACAATCATCACTTTCATTGTTGCAGTGTTCTAACTGAAAAAGTCAATTTTGACTCATTTCTTGCACCTTGTGGAAGCCAATGCCAATGTTCTTCTTGAGTGGTTTCTCACTTTCAGAAATCTTGATGCAGATTTGATTATCTTGCATCAAAATGGTTGGTTTGAGCTCTGTTATCCCAAAGTCCAGAAGTAAATTGTGCAGCCATTTTATTTCATCACATGCTGCCTTTGCTGAAATACACTCAGCACCAGTAGAAGAATCTGCAATTGTGATTTGCTCCTTACTTGTCCAACTTACAGCTCTTCCACCATAGAAGATCAGGTTTCTGCTAGTTGATTTTTTGTTTACCAGGTCTACAGCCTAGTCTGCATCTGTATAGGCGATCAGTTGTGGATGGTCATAGGCTGGCAGCATCAGTTTGTGATTTACAGTTCCTTTCAAGTACCTGGCAACTGTCTTCACTGCAAAGAGTTGACCATTCTGCACAAGATACCAACAGGATTCGCAATATCAGGTCTGGTGAAATTGGCTATGTATAGAGGTTTTCCAAATGCAGTCCTATACTTGTCTTCATCCCTCAATGGTTCAGATTCCTTAATGTCCTTTAAGAATCCTATCTCCATTGGAGTTGGCAAAGCATTTGCATCTTTTAGGCCAAGACAGTCCAGAAGATCCAGTATCTTCTGTTTTTGATTAAGGAAGAAACTTCTATCACTGCTTCTTTCTATTTGTACTCCAAGGTAGTGTAAGATGTCTCCCAAATTTTTGATATCAATCTCTTTTATGAGATTCTGGATTATCTCTTCACTATCTGCTTTGTCTTCACTGCACAAGATCAGATCATCAACGTAACTTGTGATATAAGTCCATTTATTATTTCGGAATCTCTTCTGTACACATTTGTCAATGGTGCCTGGAGGGAATAACTCTTTGCCAAGAAGCTGGTTCAGTTTCTCACTCCATGCTCTGACAGCCTGTTTCAAAAATGCTCTTTTGTAATTTGCTCATAAATGCTCTTTGCAATTTGCATACAAGATGTTCTTTTCCTGGAACTTGGAATCCTGGAGACTGTTCCATGTATAGCTGCTCAGAAAGATAGTCATAAGGATAAGCTGTTTGGACGTCCAGATGTTGAACATTCATTTTCTTGTAGGCTGCCACAGTTAGGAGTTTTAATGGCTGTGTGTGTGACTACTCTGGCAAAGGTCTCATTGTAGTCTTCACCATATTGTTGACTGTAGCCTTCAGCTAAAAGTCTTGCTTTCTATTTCTAAATCTCCCCTTCTGTATCTTGCTTTGTGGTAAAGAGTGACCCATCTACAGCCAATTGCGCTTTTTCCTTCTGGCAATTCTGACAAAGTCCATGTCTTGTCCATGTCACAGCAAAGGACATCACAAAATAAAAGCTAAAAACATTCATAGAAACATAAATCCTTGCTTCTTAGTCTTGCTCCAAATGGAGGGCATTTAGGAATTCCTTCTGGATAGCAAGTTGAAATGGAGAACATGTCCTGGAAAAGGAGGATCTCTGGTCACTCCCCAGCCTAGCCAAATTTTGCACCCTCAGCTGAGATGGTACTGTGGTCTTGCCTGACGCCTGTAGTGTTTTGCTTGCTTTTATGGCTGGGGCTGAGTGACATGGAAAGGCACTCGGTACATGTTCAGGGACACTTTTAATTATCATTTCACAAACCCTGTTTTTTAAAAAAACACCCTCTGGGACATGGTCTTTCTTTCTTGGCTTTCTATCTCACCTTTCTCCCAGGAAGGGATTTGACAACCCCCTTTCACTCTGCCGCCTCCCACCTGTGGGACTCAGGGGACCAGGCAACCTTTTCCAGGACATGTCCTCCATTTCCACTTTCTGTCCAGGAAGAATGCCAAAATGTCCTCTATCCTGAGCAGGATGAAGAAACACGGAATTTATCTTTATGTGAGTCTTTTTAGCTTTTCTTTGGTCATGTCCTCCTTTTCAACCTTCTGTACAGGAGCAATGCCAAAACATCCTCCATTCTGAGCAGCACAAATTTATCTTTATATGAGGCTTTTTGGTTTTCCTTTGGTCCTGTCCTCCATTCTAGCCTTCTGTCCAGGAGGAAATCCAAAGTGTCCTCCATTTGGAGCAGGACCAAGAAGCATGGGTTGACATTTCTAGGAGTCTTTTTTGGCTTTCTTTTGGCCACGTCCTGCATTTTAGCTGTCCCAAGAGAGGATACACTAAAACAAATGACAATACTTGCCCACAGAGAAACCATACTTGATCATAGGGAATCATAGTAGAATAATTGCCCATTGAAAATACTGTAGTTGAATACTTGCCTATAGAGCAGGCCTGCACAACCTATGGGCCTGGGGGCTGCATGTGGTCTGCCAAAGGATTTTTAGCGGCCCACAAGGATGTGGAATAAATTCAGGGTTCCTCTGTCACTGAGCCTCATACTGAGAAGAGGGCTATGTCAAGGAGGACAGACAAACACTCGCCCTGCGAGGCTCCTCCACTGTGCAGCTTTCTCCTGAGAAGGCCAGGTGGCAGAGGCAGAAGAGGGGCAAACACTTGCCTCTCAAGGCTTTTCTCCTGCCCGGCTTTCTCCTGAGGAGAGGGCTGGGCAAATAAGTGGGAGGATAGAATTAATATTGATTATATATATTATTAATACTTAATATTAATTAATTAATTAATTAATTAATTAATTAATATTTAATTAAAACAAAATTTTGGCAAACCAATATTAACTTTCTCCCCTACCTGTTGCCAAGTTGTGCAGGTCTGACATAGAGGATCATTGGAGAATATTTGCCCATAGAAATCATTGGAGTATGCCTGTCCATAGAGAATCATTGGAGAATATTTGCCCACAGAGATCATTGGAGAATTTGCTCATAGAGATCATTGGAGAATACTTGCCCCATAGAGGATCATCAGAGAATACTTCCCATAGGGGATCATCGGAGAATACTTCCCATAGGGAAACATTGCAGAACGTTTGCCCACAGGGAATCATTGGAATATGCCTGACCATAGGGCAATATTGGGGAATACTTGCCCATAGAGAATCATTGGAGAATATTTGTCCATAGAGATCCTTGGAGAATACTTGCCCATAGAGGATCATTGGAGAATATTTGCCCATAGAGAATAACTAGAAAATATTTGCCCATAGAGATCATTGCAGAATACTTGCCCATAGGGAAACACTGGAGAATACCTGCCCATAGAGAATCATTTGAGAATATTTGCCCATAGAGAATCATTGGAGAATACTTGCCCATAGAGAATCATTAGAAAATACTTGCCCATAGAGATCACTGCAGAATACTTGCCCATAGGGAAACATTGGAGAATACTTGCCTATAGGGAATCATTGGAGTATGCCTGAACATAGGGAAACATGGGGGAATATTTGCCTATAGGGAATCATTGGAGTATGCCTGACCATAGGGAAACATTGGGGAATACTTGGTATTTTGCAATGATTCTCTAACTTCCCCATAGAGATCACTGGAGAATACTTGCCCATAAGGAATCATTGCAGAATACTTCCTTGGTGTTTTCCTATGGGCAAGTATGGCTTCCCTATGGGCAAGTACTATCATTTATTTTAGTATGCTCCATCCAGGAGGAATGTCCCAAATGCCCTC
Source organism: Sceloporus undulatus (assembly GCF_019175285.1). NCBI lineage: Eukaryota > Metazoa > Chordata > Lepidosauria > Squamata > Phrynosomatidae > Sceloporus > Sceloporus undulatus. The sequence continues at coordinate 210,945,170 of NC_056524.1, forward strand.
CACTTGGAGTGTGACTCTAAGAAAGGCCCTTATCAGATGAGGCTTGAACTGGGGGACTTTAGCACTGGGCGGTTCGAATTAACGTTATTTCGCTCAATACGTTCATACCATCATTCGAATGGCCCAATCCGAACGCACGTGAATGCGCGAGATGCCAAACTGAATGCGTTCTGGATCCTCTTTTTGGAGCGTGTTGGCCAGTACACTGATAAGGGGATTGGCAATATCCTGGGTTGGGGCTCTGTTCGATCTCAGTGCGAATGGCTCTGGTGTGACCACCCTGTCCTGAATTCCATCGCAAGACCCCCAGATTCCTATTTTAACTTCCGGTGGGTCTTTCCTCTTGCCGGTTCCAGGGAAGCGGGGGTGGCGGTTCCAGCGGCTCCCTCTTCAGCCTCTCGGCTTGGGAGACAGCATAAGCTGCATCCCAAGAAGGCAAGAGGCGCGGGGGGCCGCTGGAATCGTGGTTCCGACAGCCTCCTCCTCCTCCTCCCGGCTTGGGAGCCAGCATAGGGTGCATCCCAAGAAGGGAAGAGGCGCGGGGGCCGCTGGAAGCTTGCCTTTGTATTTGAAGATTCCAATGCGTCCCCCATTTGGAGCAGTAGGCCTTTAAGAAGCATGGATTTGATACTTCCAGGAGTGTTTTTGAGCTTTTTCTTTCACTCTGCATTTTAAAAGCGTCTTGTACTATTTTCTCTTTTTAAAATGTATTTTATTCTTTTCATAGTGATCTGTTTTAACATGGTAATCATTTGATTCCTTTTTTTCAACCTCCATTTCCAGGGAAGATTCCAACACATCTTCCATTTGGAGGAGGAGGACTTTAAGAAGCCCGAATTTGATACTTCCAGGAGTGGTTTTGAGCCTTTTCTTTTGCCCTGCAATTTTAAAAGTGTCTTGATCAGTTTTCTCTTTTTGAAAAGTATTTTCATAGCTCTTTTAACATGGTAACCATTTAATATTTTTTGAATGCACCCATGCTTCTTGATAGTGGTCCAAAACACACTGCAGATAATAATCCAGTTTGAGACTGCTTTAATTGCTCTGGCGATTGTACTTTTGTGAGACATTTAGCCTTCTTTGTCAGAGAGAACTCTGTTCTGGGAAGAGAGCAGGATACAAATAAATAGGATGATAACAACAACAACAAAATGATGATGATGGTGGTGGTGTAGAGGGGTAGATTTAAAATGGAATTTTACTTAAGCTCAGGAGTTGAAAATTATAGTACTGAAATGTATTGGGAGCAAAGGTTGCTTGGATGCTGAATTCAGGTCATGTCAAATTCTCTGCTTTGGAATATAAACAATTTGGAAATGGCTCCTAACTCCAGATTCTAACCCAACTAAAGGAAGTACTGCAAAGACAGTTTAGGGACAGTGAAACTAAACATATAGATAGCCATTTGACTGATGGATACCCCATAAGGGATAGAGATATATATTAGGTGTAATGTTTTAATATCCAATGAATGTAAAGAGGTTTATATGTTTATGAACAATGAAATGTGACTTGTAGTTTTCTTTGTTCAAAGTACTATAAAAGTTTGGTTCGCTTTGAAATCTGGGCCCCAGTCATTTGGATGTATTTCCTCTGGAGACGCTGCAGCTAAATATACTTTGGGTCCAAACAGACAGGCCAAAGTAAAGCTGCTTTTGAGTCACTTTGGAGGTATGCTGTTTAAATGACACATGCATCTGAAGAGGCCAGAAGCCACGGCAAAGCCATGCTCCAGCCCTAAGGACTGGTGTGTAGCTTTGGCACGGCTTCTGGTCTCTTCAGATGCATGTGTCATTTAAACAGCATACCTCCAAAGTGACCCAAAGCAGCTTTATTTTGGCCTGTCTGTTTGGGCCCTATGTTTCCTTTCCAATCGGCTCTGAGTCTCACTGCTAATTCTGGTTAAAGTTCTGGTTTTCTGCAACAGTGAGGGTGGTGATGATGGTGGTGGTGATGATGATGGTGGTGATAAAGGTGGTGGTGGTGGTGGTGGTGATGATGCCTTGTGGCGTCTCCTCCCGTTCCCGGTGCCAGGTCCTCCTTGGCGGGGCTCTAATGCCTCCATGGGACAATATCCCCCTGCCTGTCGCCCTGGGAGTGCCAACCTGCACGTAGCCAAGGGTGCCAGGCAGCAGGCACTCTTTGCCAAGAAGCAGCCAGCAGGGAAGAGGAGGAGCAGCTGGTGCGGGGCTGCAGGCTTTGCCTTCCTCCTCCTCCTCCTCGCCTTGCATGCCTTAATCCGATCCCTTTAATCCCGCTCCGATCCCGGGCCTCCTGTCTTCTCCTAGGCCCTGGCCCTGCCTCCTTGCCTGCCTCCAGCCCCAGCCATTGGCTCCCTTTGGCTCCGGGAAGGGGACGGACTTGGCACAGCTGCACCGATCGGGTTGCAAGAGCCGCTGCTGCCGCTCCTTCTGCTCCTTCTTCTTCCTCCAGCAGCAACTGAGTGAGTCCAATGCTCCCTAGAGATCGCCCCCTCCTTTTTTGGGGGGGGGAAGAGTAGCGTGCCCCCCTCCTTGCTCCCCTCTGCCTCTTTTCTGCCTCCTTCTGGGGGGATCCAGCCTCTGAGGCTGGGCATTGCTCCTTCCTCGCTTCCGATCTCTCTGTCTCTCTGCCCTCCCTCTTGCATTCTTCATCATTTCCATATGAGTCATCATAGGAGGGTGGCTTGTTTTTGGGTGGGGGCCAAGGGCGTCACGAGCCTCTCCACGCGCCCAGCCCCCGCCAGCAGAGGACCCTCCGGGCCGCCAGGCGTCCTCCTTTTCCCGGGCGCGTCCTCCATTTCATCCTTCTTGTCCAGGAGGCATCTCATAATGTTCTCCCTTTGGAACATGGCTAAGAAACTCATGAAGTACAGGCCATGCCCTCAATTTCAGTCTTTTCTCCAGGAGGAATGCCACAATGTCTTCTATTTGGAGCATCTCTAAGAGGCCCATGAAATACAGGATGATCAGAGGTCCTCCTTTTCCAGGCCATAGTCCTCCATTTTAGCCTTATGTCCAGGAGGAATTCCAAAATGTCCTCCATTTGGAGCATCTCTAAGAAGCTCAGGGAATACAGGATGAACAGAGGTCCTCCTTCCAAGGCCTTCTTGTCCAGGAGGAATCCCACAACATCCTACCTTTGGAGCATGGCTAAGAAACTCATTGAGTACAAGGTGACCTGAGATACTCCTTTTCCAGGCCTTGTTCTGCATTTCAGCCTTCCTGTCCAGGAGGAATTCCACAATGTCCTCCATTTGGAACATCTCTAAGAAGCCTATGGAATACAAAGTGACCAGAGGTCCTTTTATTCCAGGTCATGTCCTCCATTTCAGCCTTCTTGTCCAGGAGGAATTCCACAATGTCCTCCCTTTGGAGCATGACTAGGGTTACCATAAGTCAGAAATGACTTGAAGTCACGTGCACATGCGCACGCATGCACATACATACACACGGAGCCAGTTTCTTTAGAAATGGGCATTGACTTGAGGCTCAACTGCATCTGATGCAGCCAAGTGCCACTTGATATTGCTGCAAATTTTGCAGAATATGAATCATAATTAGATTACATCTGGCCCTTCAGATGTTGTTGTGCTGCAACGTCCCACAGTCCTCCCAATGGCCTCTCATGGCTAAAGCTGCTGGGAATTGCAGTCCAGCATCAACTGGACCCAATTTTCATGCCTGGGTTAAATTCAGGAGGGGGCTTCAAGTGAGTTATGAAGAGTTGCTCAGGAGTTGTGAAGGTATGCAGAAAGCTGTCTGGCCTGACACATGGTCAGGCTTAAATCAGGGGTGGGCAAAGTGTGTTTTGGGGTTTCAACTTCCCCAAGGTTTTCCCATGCTTCCAGGTTTCTAGCAAAAAGAAGGGGTAGGCATCTGCATGGGTTATGGGACCTATTTTCATCACATTGGAAGTGATGTGATGTCACTTCTGGCTCCCCCCCCCCCACCTATTTTGAGGATTGTTTTGGATTTAGGAGAAGGGTCTGGGACTCCTTGGGTGGCTGCATGAATGAAACACTGCTACATTTCTGGGCACCTTTGAAGGATTTGGGGCCATCATATATGTGCCTTCAAGTCACCTGTTGACTCATGGTGATTTATGGTGAAATATAGCCTACAGCACCTGGTATTTTTGGACTCCCATCCAAGTACTAATCAGGGATGACCCTGCTTAGCTTGCAAGAACAGAGTGGATCTGATGCCTTTAGGGTATTTAGGCCAGGAGCACTTTCCCTACCCCTGGGCTAAATGGTGTGCATGACATTACCAGTAGATTCCTTTCTCTTCTCCCTTGTTTCTCCCTCTGCTGTTCTTAACCAGCTTTCAGGGTAAGATATACAGTTAGCTCCCAGATATGCAGATTTTTTATCCACAGATTCAAGCATCCATGGCTTGAAAAATATTTTATAAAATATAAATTCCAAAAAGCAAATCTTGATTTTGCCACTTTATATAAGGAACACTATCTTATCTTATCATGGCATTATATTTAACGGAACATGAGAGCATCCATGGCTTTTGGTATCCACAGGTGGTCCTGGAAGCAAGCAAACCACAGGATACCAAAGGCCCGCTGTATTTGCTTTTATACAACTGTGCAAAGCTCAACGAGTTTTTTTGTTATTATTAAAAAGGAACAATCTGTGAATGAGGAAGACAAAAGCCAGATCCACTAGTCAACCAAAAACCTCCTCAAACAGTGTGAGAGGGAGAGTTCACCAGCAAGTAAAAGACTAGGCAGAAAATACTTTACAGTTTTATTCATAGAGACTTTGTAATTCAGCAATTTTTAAAAAAGACATTAAAAAGACAGGAAAAGCAAAACCAGCATCAGCCACTCTGGTACGCTCTGAGTTTTTTAACATGAAATTTGATCCCCTTGCCATCTCTTTGGTCTTCTTGAAGACCAAGACCAATCATAAAAATGTTTCATCTTGCTTGTGAAGCTTACAAGTATAGAGGTAATAATATCTTCTTTATTTCTAGTTGGCCTTGTTTCTGATGTCCATCACCTGAAACTGACTAATTTCCTTCTTCACACCATTTTTCACTCACTAATGAGAACAGCATTTGCATTCCAGAAATTCTGCTGGATTCAAAATATATTCCTGAATGTCATTTACAGACTGTGTGGGAAAGCCTCCATGTATTTGTTCTAGTAATACTGCTCGCCAAGTCCTCTTTATCAGCTTTTGTTTATTCATTTTTTTTTTTTAAAATGGCTGCTTTGGCTCATAGGGGTTTTGTGTGAAAGGATTAGTCCTTTCAGAAAGAATGTGTGGTTGGCATTTTTTTAGATGCCCAGGGGGAGGATATTGTGTTATTTTACTTATTGCCTGGGTAACCATCTGGGTGTGGAAAACAGGATTTAAAGGGCAACTGCTGCTTCCTCAGAAAGTGCAAATACCACTGTAGAGGCTGATTTCACCTTGATATAATCCATGTTGACCTCTGTTCTTTAAAATAAGTTCTACTACATTTAAAAAAAGCTTAACTTTAAGTGCTAGGCAATATACACCAGTTTATGTGCATCCCCCTAGTCCAGTTTTCCTTTGGCCTATGCCACATAAGGATAGCAAATCCAAGAACTAGGAGCTTCTCTAACAGTAAACCCAGAGAAGCTTAGGATATTTGCCAAGCTGGGTATTCCAACTGACTAGAAAAATAAAAAGAAAAATGGACCTAATAACCAAGGGAATCACCTCCCCCCGCCCATAACAACATATATAGTAAATTCTGCCTACCTATCTGTGAAGATAAAAGACATGAGAATTGCCATGGCACCATCTACTGTATGGGTGTAGAAATAATGCAGTTTGACACCATCCTGTTGAATTCTGGGATTTGTAGTTTTATAAGGTCTTTAGCCTTCTCTGCCAATAAGTGCCAGTGCCTCACAAAATTTCAAATTCCAAGATTCCATAGGATGGAACCATGGCAGTCAAAGTGGGGTCAAACTGTATCCTTTTTACAGTGCAGACAAACCTTACATTAGAGGAAGTCATTAAATTAGGGTGTTCCTCTTGTTGAGATACTGGCAGGGGTTTTTGATGATTTTCTTAGGCACATTCAGATGTGCACCCGAACCCAAAATCTTAGCTGATGGGTAATGTAGAATGACAGCAATCTCCCAGAGACTATGGACATTTCAGTGTCCTTTTCATCTGGGTAGAGTTATATGACCTTTTGGTGATGTGATTATTCTGCTTTTTCTCCCCTTCTTGTTGGAAAGCATGTCTGGGGAACTGTCCTTGCACATCAATATCAAGGAGCCACGATGGGACCAGAGCACCTTCATGGGGAGAGCGAAGCATTTCTTCATGGTGACGGATCCTCGCAACCTCCTGCTCTCAAGCAAGACCCTGGAAGATGCTCGGAGGGTGATTGAGGATTACAGGTTCTCTTGTTAGTCTGGGGATTGCTTTAGTTTTTGATAAGGGGAACACTGACAGTGATGTGGGAGATTTAAGCTCTGAGGAAACTTGAATAATGTTATTCTGTCATTAGGAGATGTTTCAAGCACTTGATGTGGCCCTCAACTTTCACATCTCTCCTCCAATTGCTAGAGATCTTCCCTTTTGGTAGCACACCATCTGCCATGCTTTTATATGGGAGAAATAACAAGATGCATCCCCTGAAATTGTAATTGTGAGGCAGCTGGAGCCACTGTAATTTGCAGAGGTGAGGAGGATGAATGCATAGATAAGGCTTCTCATTCCACCTGGCCAGAAAGCTAAAGCTAACAGAAAGTCTGCAGAAGATGTTATTTTGAATGCGGTGTAGCACTGACCTCTTGCAGTTGGATAGTTTGGGCATAGCCGAAAGACTGTTTTGCTATCTGTACATATCATTTGAAATTTAATAATTCAGAACCTGCAAAGGTATCCAGCTGAACCTGTATAAAATAGAGTTTCAGGGGAAGGACCACATGGACACACATTTGTCCTACCTTTCCAAATATCACGTTGCCATTAGTGTCTCTAGCAGTCATGAATACAGATACATTCTCTTCCTGATGCAATGAGTTCGTTTCTTTTTCTTCTCCACAATGTAACTATTCATTTCCTCAAGTTATCTCCAATCTCTCTCTCTCTCTCCCCCCCCCCCTTTTTCATGGCTCATTTCAGGCTGGGAAAAGTGTCACCTGGACTGACAGAAGACCAACTATGGCAAGCAAAATATATCTATGACTCAGCCTTCCATCCGGACACTGGCGAGAAAATGATCCTGATTGGGCGAATGTCTGCCCAGGTGCCCATGAATATGACCATCACTGGATGCATGCTCACCTTCTACAGGCATGTGCAAACACTGAAGGTCCACTCTTATGCATGCTCTCTTTGAGAGTAAGGTGGGATGTTGTGTGACTGCTTATTCCTAAAAGTACATGTTGTAACAGACATGTGAGAGCTTTATTTTTTGTTTCATTAAAAGACTTGAACAGTGTTGGGAGGATGGAGACTTAATAATTTCTTCTCTGCGACATGCCCAAACTACAATAAGCTGTAGGCTTGAAGGATGGTGAAGCTAAGATAGGACAAGTGAAATATAGATGTCAGTCTTTTCACTCTTAGAGAAAAATGGAGGTAGAAAGGAGCAGCAATTGAAGCCCCCTCCCAAATGTGGATGGTGGGATGGGTTAAGCCTGCCTGCCCAGACATCATGGCCCTGATGCAAATCCATCCTCCCCAAACATAGCTGTTTTTAATGAAAGAAACAGAGGTTGGAGACTCTGCTGTCCTGAATTATAACTGTTTTGGTCATAGGTCCAAAGAATGGGGAGATGCTATGTGAGGGGATGGAATCATCTTCATGATCAGGTCATTTACCTTTGCGTTCCTGGACAAGGGTGAGGAATAGCAATAACAATAGCAGCTTCATTTATATACCACTTCATACTGCACTAATCAGTCTCTAAGTGGTTTACAACTGTAAGTTAATTTAATTACCCCCAAGAAGCTGAGTACTCATTTTAGCAACCTATGGAAGGATGCAAGGCTGAGTCAGCCCTGAGCCCCTGGCTGGGATTGAACTCACAACCTTGTGATTTGTGAGTGAGTGGCTGTCGTACTATCATTTAACCATTGCGCCACTGGGGCTTATCTTTAGGTTTTACAGTCGGCCTTCCATAGCCACAGATTCTTTACCCACAGATTCAAGCATCCATGATTTGAAAATATCCAAAAGTATATAAATTCCAAAAAGCAAACGTTGATTTTGTCATTTTATATAAGGGATACCATTGTACCATGCCATTGTATTTAAAGGGAGTTGAGCATCCGTGGATTGTGGTATCAATGGGGACTCCTGGAACCGAACTCCAGCTGATACTAAAGTTCCACTGTACATTTTAAGGTGTTGTGACACTTGCTTGAATTATGATTTTGTAAGGTAATTTAAGTTTCCTAAGGCTTCAGGCTTTGTAAAGGAAACAAAAAAAAATTTAAATATCAGAAATATCAAAGCCAAGCCTGTTAGGGTCTATCTTTCAATTAGCAGAGCAGCAGAAATGTATGTTTGTCTAGCTATGCTATCCTAAGACTGAGACTGACTTCAAAAACAACACAAATAGCTTGTAGTCCAAAACAAAAGTTTACTAATAGCTTTAATCTATATTTATACAAAAGGCTATATCCTAATCTAGCTAGTGAATAGTTCAGGGAAAAGGAAATATTTATCTCACCATCTTTCCAAAGAAAGTTGTGAGAGGAAGAAGATGGAAGACCAATAGTTCAGTTGAAAATCTTGAGAAAGAATGTTTTAGTTCCAAAGGGGGAGTGGCCTAAATTATATGGTTTGAATGAGAGAGAGAGAGAAGTTTGCATTCAGGAAATCCCTATCTATCTAAGGAGTAGGAAATGGAATGCAAAAATCTTCCAACAGATAGAACATTTAAAAAATTTTGTAACTGCTGGATGTATGTAAAGCAGTGGGTACATTTTTACAAAGGCCTAAAGAAGTCTGCATATTTATAACAAGGATGCCTGTGCAAGTATCTGCATATCTGTCAGATTGTGTGAATGCCATATTGTATATTGTGTGTGTGCTAGAGCCTCTAACACAGAGACCTGGTGCAGGAATGTGTGTGCATGGACAAAGAAGATTTCCATGGCACTGAGAGGAGCACACAGTGAGAGGGTACTTTGGCCTTGTGGTTTCTCTGATCTTTGCCTTGTCTGCCCTATAGTCTATGGGAGCTCTGATTGTTTCTTTTCCTGCAGGACGACCCCTGCTGTGTTATTTTGGCAGTGGGTGAACCAGTCTTTCAATGCCATTGTCAACTACACTAACCGGAGTGGAGATGCCCCCATCACTGTCAAGTAAGGAGACCCTTGCATTTGCCCAGCACCTTGTAAATGTAAATGTCTCTTGGGCATTTAATGTCTCTTGGGGCAATTGCACCAGAATGGCATAATGTTGCCTAATATAGCAGTTTAAAGGAGTAATGTTTCAGGATTCATGTTTGCCAGGGAAGCAGACCATTAGATCTAGAAAGATCTGCTCCCTGTGGCTGCAAATGTGAACTGTGACAATTCCAAATATCTTCAGAAATTTCTTAATGTGTACTTCAGAAATGAAACCTGAAAGAAAATGTCAAAGTGTAGAGTTGTTTCCTACCCCCACCCTAGTAAAATAATACATGCACAGCCCTTATTAGGTTGTTCTTGAATTTTCCTCTCTTGCGATATTTCCGCTAAAATATTTTTGCACTTCTGCTCAGTTTGGGAGGTACCTAAGTCTGAAGCTCCCTTCCTATTGTATGTAGCTATAAATAGCCAAATAGGTTCACCGTCATGGATAATACTTTTAAAATTTGGACTGAAATCAAGAGCAGATTGAACATCCAAAAACCAAGTGATGTTTCACAGGTTAGAGTCAGAGCTGGGGTTAGAAAGAAAGGAGGGAAGATGTTCTCATTCTCACCAGAATTGCCTGCTTCCTTTGCAGCCAGCTGGGTACTGCCTATGTCAGTGCAACCACAGGAGCTGTGGTAACAGCGCTGGGACTCAAGTCTCTCACCAAGGTAAGCAACCCATTAATTTTGTCTGTTCTGGCATGGAGTGGAATTATTCCTAGAGAAAGCCCTCATTGCAGGATTGAGTCATGTCTGTCATGTTCTCCGAGATTAGGCCAGTTCCCCCTATTCTGGTGGTGGTCTGGCAGGGAGTGATAGGAGTTGTAGTCTAATTTGCAAGGCATTGGATTGAAGATGGCAAGGATAGCGTTATTTATCTATTTATTTAGGGGATTTATATCTTGCCTTTCTCCCGAAATGGGATTCAAGGTGGATGTTTTATGAAATACAGATTGAGTCTCCTCTCTCCAGAATTCCAAAATCCAAACTATTCCAAAAACTAAAACTTTTTTCATGGGTGACTGAGATAGTGACACCTTTGTTTTCTGATCAGTGTATACAAACTTTTGTTTCATGCACAAAATTAGTAAAAATATTGTATAAAATTGCGTTCAGGCTATAAGGATAAAGTGTTTATGAAACATAAATGAATTTTGTGTTTAGACTTTGGTCCAATCTCCAAATTATCTCATTATCTAAAAGGTCCCCCCAAAAATCTGAAATCCAAAACATTTCTGGTCCCAAGCATTTCAGGTAATGGAGACTCAACCTGTATTTCTGTCTTCTTTGGTCATTTGCTAATCTGCTAATTTCTTCTGTCTTCTTTGGTTACTACATGATCTGACAGTTGTATTAAGCATGCTTATATTCTCTCTTTGTTGGATGAACACTGTTTCAGTGTTGCACATTTGATGTTGATGTTGACACCCTGTGGTATTCACTCCCAGCTTTCATGGAGAGTTAGTGCTTCTGTTTTCACAGTCCCAGAAACCAGGTCTTCTTTCCTGCATGGATGAATCAGTATATATTGGGTCTGACATGGTGGAAAGAGTTAGACTGAAATTTCATTGTGTCAGTGCAAGGAACTGCTATCAAAGGAAAATGAAAAGACCTGTCCATGTTTATACAGAGAAACAGTGTCAAAGTTTCCTTGTTGCCTTGTTCTTTACATTATTTGGAGTGTAAGTCTGTTCATCGAACTATTAAGGCTGTATCATGGGTCTTTTTCACTCTCAACCCCTTCTTTTTGATAGCATTTGCCACCGATCATAGGACGCTATGTGCCTTTTGCAGCTGTGGCTGCTGCAAACTGCATCAACATCCCATTAATGAGGCAAAGGTAAGATGTGGGTTGCACGTTGCATGAAGGGTGTAATGGGGACAATATTCCATGGTCAAGCTCCTGGTAATTTCTTGCAGATTGCATATTTTAATCAAGTGTACCACTGGGTTTCTGTGCTCAGTGTCCTGATCTTAAATCCCACAGGTGTTCATAACTGGGATAATGTAATTAATCTACAGTGCTTGGTGCCAAATTAACACCTCTGAAGAAGGCTTTAATGAAAGAGGAAACAGGTAGAACATGGCAGAAAAAAACAATAGAAAATAATTATTTTAGTAGTTTAGAAATAGAGTGATGCTTTCTATGAGGATTTTGCAAGTGCAGTTCATACTTTGTATTTTTGCTGCCCTTTTTTCACCACATAATTCAGAGTGACACACCTAGGGCTTCCATGCATGATCTCATCTAAGCAATGACCAAGTCCACACTAACTTGCTTCAGCAAGGTTGCTTTGTCTTGTCTTCAGATCAGAACCTTGGACCAGGTTTGTGAGAAGGGATAGACAACATTTCTTGAGGGCTTTCTGCAGTACAATACTTCATGTCATGCTGAGGACTGCATGCTGGTGGTGAGCCTGCACAGGCTTCCCCTCTGCCTTTCCTCTCTTTTACACACACCCAAACACACTTGAACACCATTCCAGCTCCCTCCTCCAGCTGTTTTTAACATTAATCAAGAAGCAGAAAGTGAGGGAGAATCTACCAAGAGACAGAGAAGATGCCTGTGATTTGCACAGAAATGTAATTCATTCATTAATTAATATGCCATTTTCCCCCTGGCACTGGACTCAAAGTGGCTTATAGAAACCTGATAATAAAAAAGGTAAAACACAATTAAACAATATGTAAAGGGATCTTGTAGTCCCTTAAGACTAACTGAAAAAGAGAAGTTGGGGTTTTTGTAGACTTGAACTTATCATGCTACCAACTTCTCTCTTTCAGTTAATCTCAAAGGTGCTATAAGATCGCTTTGCATACTGATTTTCCAGGCTAGCATGGCTATGTCTTTGAATTTTACCTCAATTAAAGAAGCTATAGTAAAACACTAATATTTAAAAACATAACAATAACATTAAAAAGATAGCACACATACCTCATAAAAAGACTCCCTGCAGCTAATTAATCATTCAGGTCCTGTTTGAATAAAAAGTCTTTGACTATTGATGAAAGGAGAGAAGAGAGGGATAATTTCCCATGGAAAAGAATTCCACAATCCAGGAGTAGCCGCTGAGAAGACGATGAAATGTTTGCCAAAGGGCTGCCTGTGACCCATCGGCCACAAGTTGCCCTTATGTGTCTTAGAGCATGTGGAAAATGTTGGATAAAAGCTAAATATAAAAATGTTGGATAATGGTGTGTAGAAGAAAAATGATAGCATGGACAGTGAATCCAGGGATCTTGGAATCCATAAATACTATGCATTCAGCTATCCATTTGCACTATTTCAGTCTCTCTCTATAGTGCATTCCATTGTACCTGTACAATCTGTGATGTTCTGTCATCCTGACTTGATGTCTGAGCATTATTTGATGTCCTTCTGGTCCACAGGGAGTGGTCAGATGTGGCCAATATGATACTTCACCACATTTGTATTTCATTCATTCATTCATTCATTCATTATTTTATTTACATCTGCCTTTCTCCCAGAGTGGGAACCAAGGCAGCTCATAGAAGGAAATAAATCAAAATCTACAATGCACTTTTAAAAGCAATTAAAATAGTAACAATTAAAACAATAAATAGCACACCCACATCATACGCGGGTGCTCTATACGTGAATTTCAGCTTACACTAAAAGCCACGCAACAAAGAGGAAATGGCGTGCACACCACACCAGCTGCGTGTGCAAGCCCCATTAGTTTCAATGGGGTTCAAGCATACGCAGAACTTGCCTTACACAGCGGGGTCTGGAACGGATTCCTGTGTAAGGCAAGGGCACACTGTAAAATTAATTAAAAACATACAAATAAAAACATAAATAAAACACATACACCAATAAAAAAGCCTCCCTGGCATGGTTATATATTAAAATCCTGCTGAAACAAAAACGTTTTTGCCTGCTGGCGAAAGGAAAGTAGGGAGGGGACCAGCCTATTCTCTGATGGAAGGGAGTTCCAGAGGGTGGGAGCAGCCACTAAGAAGGCTTTCTCTCATATCCAAGTGAGCCTGTGGTGTTGAAGGGACTGAGAGAAAGCTTTGCTCTGAAGATCTTAGAGTTCTTGCAGTTTTGAATGGGGAGATACAGTGTTTCAGAGCGAGTGGACCTAACCCATATGTGATCCAATACCACACTGTTACTAATTGTCTTATTTTGAAGAGTTAACAAGGTGTGCATAGTCCTTCTGTCTCTAGGAATTTTTCTGTCCCTACTTTGGAAAGAGTTGAAGGGAATCCACAGGATTTCAGCAGAATCATTGTCTTTTCTGACAACAAAAGAAGGAAAAGGCTGCAAATTGCAATAAAGAGTGGTATTTCCCCCCCTTATCCATTTCTACAGGGAGCTAAAGCTTGGTATCCCCATTACAGATGAGAATGGGAATCGGCTGGGTGAATCGAAAAAGGCAGCTGAGCAAGCAATTGCACAGGTGGTGGTTTCTCGCATTGGCATGGCTGCACCTGCCATGGGTAAGTAGCTGCCTCATTGGCAGCTATTCTTTGCTGGGCATGAAACAAATATTCAAAATTCAGTGACTATTCCAGTAGTCTTACCAATTAGGATTTCTTCGGTGTAGGGGTGTTCAGAAAGCTTTGAAACAATATAATGATGATGATGACGATGATGATGATGATAATAATAATAATAATAACTTTATTACAGCCATTTGGCCAGCACAATTACAAAATTCCAATTTAAAACATAACTTAGTTTTATACCATAGGTTCATGTACAGGCAGATTGGAGAGTATAAACAAATGATAGTTTATAAAAAGTAAGGATAAAAAGTAAGGATAGGACTGCATGATCAGAAACAATATTTGAATTTGCAATTCTAATGTTAACATTTGAAATCTGATTGCTTTATGTTTGGTGCCATGTTTTCATGGTTTTGAAGGTTGACCTCTGGAATCTCTTAAGCTGACAGTTATTAATTACTATTACTTTACTTGTTATTGATCAGGTGTCATAAGATATGTCATTCCCTGCAGATGATCAAATATACAGTCAAACTGAATACTCCTGCATGCCAAATGTCAAAATCTGTTGAATATGCTTTGGAAACCTTTGGGGGCTCGTTAGGAAAAACTGAAAAGTCTAGAAAGACAGTGTTCTCATTACAATCTGTCTTCTGTAATTTGCAACTATAGAGGAAAGATGGGTGTATTCTAGGGCACACTCTTAGATCACAAATGTCCAATATCTGGAGGAAATTTGAGTACTCAGAGAACACTTGGTGCATATTCACTATGAAAACTGGCAAAACAAATCTTTAAGGAGCATGTTTATTTCAGCTCTGGTTGTGGTACATAAATGGCATGAATTTTCTTCCTTGTATACTGATAGTTTCCAGTTTAGTTCTTGCTAGTAACGACATCAGGTATAGCTGTTAGAACTATTTAGTGTTATATAAGCTTAAGAATAGCTCAACTGGTTCTAGGAAGTTCTATAGCTTTCGCCAGCTTGGCGTTCTCCAGATGTCTTGGACAATGATGCTCAGTATTCCAGACAATGTCATATGGGACTGATGGAATTTGTAGTACAAAACATCCAAGGGGACACCACACTGAGAAGAGTCCAAAACACACTGCTAAATAATGTAATTGAGACCACTTTAACTCCTCTGGCTCAATGCTAGGGAATTCAGGGAACTGTAGTTTTGTGATGCATTTAGCCTTCTCTGTCAAAGAGCTTTGGTGCCACAATAAACTACAATTCTCAGGGTTCCCTAGCACTGAGTCAGGGCAGTTAAAATAGTCTCAGACTGGATTATTTCTGGAGTGTGTTTTGGATCAAAGGCCACTAGAGAAATAAGTGTATCTGAATGAATTCATAAGCCTCTCTGTTTCTTCTTTGAGAAGATGCAGAATGGGTAAATGCACCATTCATTTTTCATCTTTCTTCCCCTCTTCTTATAGCCATTCCTCCTGTGATCATGAATGCACTAGAGAAGAGAGCATTTCTGAAGGTATGCCTTTTTCTTTTCATTTAGAAATCTTGGTTGAAGCCTCCATGCCGAGAAAGTTGTGGTTGTTTTATGACGTGGTATAGTGATTTGAGTGTTGGGCTAGAACACTGGGAGACCAATGCTTGACTCTCTGCTTGACCATGGAAACCCACTGGGTGACTTTGGGCAAGTCACACTCTCTCAGAGGAAGGCAAGAGCAACTCCCCTCTGAACAAATTCAGGCAAGAAACTCATATGATGGGTTTGCCTTAGGATTGCCGTAAGTCAGAAATGACTTAAAAACACACAACAACATGCCCAGCCAGCATGCATACCAGCTGGAGATCATGGCAGTCCAAAACAATGAGGTTGTGGAAGAGTGGCTAAGTAAATCATTCCAGACTATAAGTGCCTTAATTAGTAGTATCGTAATTTTTGTGTGTGACATCAAGTCATTTCTGATTTATGGCAACCCTATCATGAGGTTTTCTTGGCAACATTTGTTCAGATTGATCCCTAAATCCAATTGGTAAAGCACGGGCTTCAGAGTGAATGTTATCTCCAAACCTGTTTTTGCATCCCTTCATGCATGGAGACTCCCCAGACCTCCCTTTATTTGGTGGGGAAATGTTTGAATTCTCTCTCCTGGAAGCTTTCAGGAGAGACAATTCATGTTTTAATAAATTGCAGGGATCACTTAACATTAAATCAGAAGTGTACTTTTCTTTGCGTGAGCATTTTAGGCCTGTAATTAAAGGGCATCTGGAAAACTAACCAAAAGAAACAGATGTTGTAGAACAGGTACAATGCATCATAAACATAGTTTACATTTGAAAACACCTAAATTTCCCTTTCCAATGCCAGCCAAAAAATAAAAACTTGTTAGCCATGTATAGGACTACAGCCTAGACTTTATCTGGCAATGCAGATTGTCTTTAACAAGGGAGGCATTTAAACATCTGAACAAAAACCCTCCTACTGTGCTCTTAAATATGCTCACATATTCTATAGGCCATGCTCAGATGAGCTTGCATAGAACCCCTCCTGCCACACAAATAGCTGCAGCTCTCTAAATGCCACACAAAAAAATCATTGCTTTGGAAAGTAACATAGATAATGAGGCACCTGAACCTTTCTGTTTTGTTTCAGCGATACCCCTGGATGAATGCTCCTCTGCAGGTTGGATTGGTGGGCCTGTGGTATGTGAATTCATTTTTCTGTTCAAATAGAACAGTTTTGTATCAGGTAGCGAGAAAGTGGCTTTGTTAAGTCTTTTTCCCTTGGCAGACCCTAAAGCTGGCTTAATAAAACTCCCTGTACAGAATACTGTACTGGTTAAAGTGTCTTGTTAAAGCAGGTTCCAAACCCCACTTTAACCGCAAAGCTTTCACTGGATGACCATGAGCTAGTCACCATCTTTCTACCCAATGAAGATTGCATGGGGTTGCAGGACCATCTATAGTGTCCATCCATACCACTTAAGATGCCTTGGAGGAAAGGCAAATTATAAAAATAATACTTACTTGCCTTTCAAAACCACAGGTTTCCAAAAGCAGTTTTTTAAAAAATTAAAGGCTATACAATTCAATCAGTATAGAAGTTACTTTGCTGTCTTGGTTATTGGTACAGATTGAATCTCCCTTATCCAAAATGCTTGGGACGAGAACTGTTCTGGATTTTAGATTTTTAAATTTTTTTGAAATATTTCTGTTTGTGTATGCATACATAATGAGATACCTTAGAGATGGACTCCAAGTCTAAAAACAAAATTTATCTGTGTTTCATAATATACCTTATACACATAGCCTGAAGTTAATTTTATACAATATTTTAAATGATTTAGGGCAAAGGTGTTATTATCTCAGCCACCCATAAAGAAGTTTGGTTTTTGGAATATTTCAGATTTGGAATTTGAGATAATGTAGACTCAGCCTGTACCAGCTTTCTTTGTTGTTCCATTCTAAATATTCCAGCAAATGGCTCTTCCATGGAATCAGCCAAGACATACCTCTAATGCATTTTAATTTTCATGTGGAACTCACAAACCCCATTGTATTTACAGTAAGACGATGATGTGGGAGTCTTCTCTATCCTGGTGCCCTTCTGATATTTTGGACCAACTCTCATTATTCTTGACCATTGACCTTGCTGGTTGGGGCTGATGAGACTTGTAGTCCAAAACATCTGGAAGGCACCAGGTTGGATAAGGTTGGAAGGTGAAATGGTGCTGCTCAGTCTTTCCCTTTAAAAGTATTACCAAGTGGATGTTCTGTTATGGGGTGGGTAGGAAGGAGGCAACCTGAAAGACAAGAGGGTACCAGTGATAAGTTTTAATAATAATAATAATAATAATAATAATAATAATATGTTTTATTTATATACCGCTATTCCAAAGATCATAGCGGTGAACAGCAAGCAAGCTAATTAGCAAGTAAGCTAATTTGCCCCCAACAGTCTGGGTACTCATTTTAGCGACCTTGGAAGGATGCAAGCCTGAGTCGAGCTTGGGCCCATTTTCTGGTCTTGAACTCGCAACCTTGTGGTTTTGAGTGAATGGCTGCAGTACAGGCATTTAACCACTGCACCACCAGTGTAGGGGAGGAGACTTACTTCCATGATGTGTTGCGTATTCAAAAATTTGACTAGATACCAGAAATCTGACTTATGTGCACCCAAATCATAGAGATGTATAGCACATTGGTAGGTGGGAACAAAATGATTCTCCCAAAATATCATGAGGCAGCCAGGGAAGAAGTGAGAGCCCCAAAACACCTCTTCTGTCTTTGTCTTTCCTTTCTGTAGTTTGGTGTTTGCTACACCACTTTGCTGCGCTCTCTTCCCACAGAAAAGGTAAGCACTTCTGTGATATACTCTTTCATTTTAATGCCTTTTGTGATGCTTTCAAGTTGGTGGTACCATACTGAAAACCCACAGAGATTTTCTTGGGAGAAATCTGGTGTCTGGGATGTATTCTAGAAACCCCTTATCTAACTGAGGCTGATATAGTTTATACACTAAAATGAGTGCTTGGGACTTGGGACCATAGCTTGGCTCTATCATTTCTTGCATGCTGAAAGAGAAAGACCTTTCTCTTGGTAGTGTTTAATGGCCATTAGAAATGGTGCAGTTACTGTCATCTCTTCCTCCTTCTTTTTCCATTATAGGGAGGTTGATGAGGTGGGTACATGTGTGTTCATACTGGAGGTCTGCCAGTACTAAGGAATGGCTATATATTTTAATAAGTTTAATAAGTAAACAAGAGCATGCCCTCTGAGGGTGGCAGTGAGTGCTTCTTGTCCCTGGGTCACTGACCCCTAAACAATATTGCTGGCTTTTGGAATCGGAATGTCCCAGCTCCAGTCTCTGGCATCTCCAGTTAAAAAGCTTCTCAGGTAGCAGGCGAGAGAAAGGGACTCTGCCTGAGACTCTGGGACTCTACAGCTAGTCTGTCTATATGGGACCAGATAAACAAATGGGTTTAGTGCAGGGATGTAGCCGGGGGGGGGGGGATCTGGGGGTCCGGACCCCCCCTTCCATTAGAAAAATGAATGGTGTGTGCTGCTGCGCCGCCGCACTCAAGCCCCATTATAATGGTGGCACTTAGTCTGGCCCCCCCCCCTTCCTAAAATCCTAGCTACGTCCCTGTTTAGTGGTCTATTAACCACCAGTTTTGACTTCATAAGTCTGAACTCTGCCTGGAAGCCAAGATAGGCCCAAAACACACTGCAGAAATACAGTGATCCCTCTAGATTGGCGGCCTTGGCACTTGTGGTTTCGGTCATTTGCAAGGCCCTGGACTCAATACTAGGGAAGCCTAGAACTTTAGTTTTGTGAAACATTTGGCCTTCTCTGTCAGAGAGCTCTGATGCCACAATAAATTACATTGCCCAGGATTCTCTAGCACTGAGCCAGGGCAGTCAAAGCAGCCTCAAACTGGATTATTTCTGCAGTGTGTTTTGGACCTTAATCAAATTGAGGCTGTTGTACTTTGGCCGCATCATGAGAAGGCACAATTCATTAGAAAAGACAGTAATGCTAGGAAAGGTGGAAGGCAGTAGAAAGAGAGGAAGATCATATGCCTGACTTAATCTGGGAGGTTTCAAGCCTGAACCTGCAGGACCTGAGCAGAGAGGCTAAGAACAGCGGGTCTTAGAGATGTCTCATTCATAGAGTCACCATGAGTCAACACACAGCATAACAACAACAACAGCAATGGATAATGAAATGGAGTCACCTTTATCCCTTGTCAACCTTTATTCTTTCAGCTTTTTCCTCTTTATTTTCTTCTCAGTTCCCTGTGCTTCAGAGGGCAAACACTTTGTTATTTGCAAAACAGAAGACTAGAAGGTTGTGGTTGTGGTGGTGGGGATGATGATGATGTCAATGTGTTTTTTGTTCCTCTTCAGCTCAATGTGGGTGAATCGCTTGGAACCGGAACTCCAAGCTCAAATTCGGGAGAAGAATTCTGATGTTGAAGTTGTTTATTTTAATAAGGGGCTTTGAGAAAGGCTTCCTCATGCTTCCCTGGTATGCAGCAGAAGGGATGGCAAGAAGAAGAACCAGGGATCCGGTGCTTTTGAGGAGAAAGTTACACTTCGTAATAGTATAATCCCTTGTAAATGCTGCTTTTTTTACTCGCTGCCAAATCTTGGCAGGTCTTATATGTATGATAAATAACCTTCCTGGATTCAGGCAAACCATAGGGTAGATTGTAAAGTGCGAACAAAGCAGAACCATTCCCATCCTAACCCAGTTAGGTGTTAGGACCAGAGTAGTCATGTGCTCTTAAGCAAACATGAATCCCTATATTATGTGCAAGTCACGCAGTGGTGTTTGGTGTGTGTATGTGTGAATGTGTGTAGAGATTTGTATGTATAAAGTACCTTGTCAAATAATGTTGTAACAGTAATCATTCTGGAATCACTTTTGTAGAGGAGAATTCATGAAACACCCTGAATCCTTTGGTTCTATTGCGGAAGGCAATGTCATCTGCATTTCAGTTTGCATCTTGTGTATTCAGTTCTAAAGAAGATGTTGTTCTTCTATGAATCAGCTACGCATTTTTGAGATACATTATACAGTATATATTTTTTGCTGCAAGCCATCTTTATTTTATAATATTTGCTGAAGATCTCTATATATTTTAGTTCTTTTAGTAGCAAGTGAAACATACAAAAGTGACTGGTGTAGCCTTAACATTACCAAAAAAAAAAAAGTATAGTGTGACCCTTAATTAAATATGAATATAACAAAATACCCAGGGCCTTTAACAGAAGCAAGTAATTGATTATACAGAGAGAATGTCTATGAAAACAGAGAAACAGCTAAAATTCTAATAGATGTGTGGATTTTCTATCAAATCTGTGCTCACAGCTGGATGTGTGTTTGGAAGATGAAGCAAAGCTCAATATTGGCTCCAACCAAGTCAAGGTGCATATTACCCAAAGGCTTATAGTTATTTTAGTGTGAGGTAGAAAACCACCCCTGGCATTCGAAAGAAAACCATCACAAGTAACTCATAGTTTACTACCCTTATATGACACCCAAAATCTGCTTCCTGAGATAGCTGCCTCATACCATTTTATGACAGAGCCAGCCCTGTATTTGGCTATGACAAAGACACATGGAAATCAGTGGGTGTAAATCTCAAGTTGTAAAGCAGGAAGAGTTCAGTTGTGCTTTGTAGTGGGCATGTGTCCTCCTGTTCTTATTTTATCTATTTTCATATCAGCTTAATATCATTTCACAATTCACTCATATATCAGAATAGTAATATACACAGCAATATATATAGTAATATAGCACTTATATATCAGAGTAGAAAAGTAATGTTTCCAAATTCTACTCTTATCTTCTCCTTCATTTGACTAGCTGCAGAACTTCCAGGCTCAGAGGATAAAATGAGAAATAAATGTTTTTCTTATTCATCCTTTTCCCACCCATCATCCCAAATGCCCATGTTTCTAAGTATATATGTTGTTGTAACCTAAAGTGAATATTTGTTTGCAGTGGTGGCTCATTTGTCCCATATATTTACATGCCATGTCACAAATATATCACATCAAGCATAATTGACAGTCTTTGGTGTATATTGCTGCAGTCAAATAATAAAGGTATCTTTAAGTAACTTTTCTACATTGTGACAATCCAGGACTTAGACCTCTCATGCTTGCAGGGGAAATACTTTACTGTTAAACTAGGACTCAGTACTCAGCAAAGGGGTAACATGAAACTTGATGAATTTGGGCAAAATTTCCCTGTGTCATTTCCTTGTGATGCTTGCATTATAGTCCTCTAGTTTCTTTCTGTCTGCTTGTGTAGACTTAATAAATTGATACAACAATCAGTAGATCTACTTGCACTGATCAGATGTGCTGAATGAGCTCATCCACACACCTGTTAGAATCTTTGAGTAGATAAGGCCCAAATCACGCGTTTAGGAGTTTTGAAAAATAAAATAGAAGATTTTTTTTTTAATTTGCTTGTGGTTTCAAGGGGTATAACTGAAGCTATAAAGTGCACCTTCCTATGATTCATATTATTCTATGTTCTGTGCAATCTGGCATTAAATATCATTTCTAAAGCTCATAACCTTTATTTGAAGGTCACTTTGACCATTGAGGTCATCATTAGGGTCCAAAGGTATTATGTAACTTAAGCAGTTCATACAAAAAGCTAAATTGGAACTGATGTGCGTAGTGACACATCTGTGGCTTATAAGTTAGAATAAAGAATATAACTGGTCAGTGCTGCCTTCTCCAAAGGTGGCTGAAGGTCAATGGCTTAATCCAGTTTTCGCTTCTTTTCATTCCTGGAGCAAATCACTTATTTTAATCTTAAATAAAAACAGCTGTGGTCTCTCTGTTTGGTTCCTTATAAATGTCATAGTTAGTGGAGGCCCAGAGTTCTGTCAGAGGTTGTTATGTGCTTTTTATTATGTTTACTCTTAACAAGATCTCATCCAAATCTTAAAATCATGTGAATAATTATTTGAGTCTTATTTTATTATGGTGTGGCATGTTTGAGGCTTATTTTACCAAACTTCAAGCACTGTTTCTGTGCAGGAATCCACAGTGATTCCACATCTTATACCTCCTGTATAGCTTTAAATAAAGCAACTATTTCCAAATAAACAATGTAATTTCTGTCTCATGCACATGATGTTGTTGCTTTCTTGGACTAACAGAACAAATCCATTCATTATTGTCCTTCTTGTTTAATTTACATTTAGGTAGTATACCAAAGGAGAAGGAAGCACTCACACTGGAGCTCTGCAGGAATGGTGGCTCCAGTTTAGGCAATGTCCTACCATGAATTTACTGTACCTGCAGAGCAGAAGCAATAATGAAGTCTCTGCTTCTGTCTCCTCCACAGGATGATTTTCCTTCATTGGATAAAATTTAGACCAGCTCTGATATTGGCCTAAGGAGCATTCCTCTGCATTGGGGTGTGGTTGGAATTTGTAAGGGCTCTGGATCTACCAGATCCCTGTCCTTTCTCTTGCTATTCATTGCCAACCCAAAAACACTTCTCCCATTTCTAGGCGAGTGTTCCAGTCTTGTAAAGAGGGCCACCACAAAAACTTTCATGGTGCCTGGGAAGGGCCTGGAGTGGGACTCCATGATAGGCTCTCCCTCTCTGAGAGGGGAATGTCATTGAAGACCTCTGGCAGTATTTTATAATCAGCCCTCTGACAGTGTTTTATTATCATTTTTCAGGGTACATCTCCCAGATTGTATGATGGTTTCCCCATGTTTGTTTTAAACAAATGTCGTGCATCAAATCTGTTGCATTTCTTGTACAGGAAATGTAGCAGGTTAAAAATGCAAAAGATCAGACACAGCCCCCTAACTCCCCCCCCCCAACTCGCCCTAACATCCAGGGATGGACATCTCACACCTCCTTTGCAATTCTTTCTAGACTGAAGCCCTTTCTTTTACCCTATAGTAAATCTGTAGTACAGAGACTATCTTCCTTTATATATTCAGAGACACAGCTGTGTTAGTCTGAAATATTTATTATTATTATTATCATTATCATTATTATTATTATTATTATTATACTTTGTAGGTTTACACAGCGCTGTACATAGAAACAATAAAATTGATAAAAATGAATCCCGCCAATGGCGTACATTCTACAAACTACATATAAAACAATAGATAATAATACAAAATAGAATCAGATAAAAATAAACAGGCAACAAATTTAAAAAACATCAAATATCAAATAACGATCGGATAAACAATCACACAATGCCTGAGAATACTTCCCTGAACAATATGTTCTTCAACTCAGGACCATAGTGCAGCATCAGAGTGGCTTCAGGTTACTTTGGGGGATGCATCATTAACTCAACTGTTATGAGATATAACTCTATAATGCATATACACTCTCTGTTTGCACATTTCAGTATGCAAGCCAGTTATAGGAAGTGTATAGGCTTTCAAAAAAGTAAATCAGGAATGATCACTCCCCTGATAACTTTGTTTTACTAATTATGTCATCTTCTTTCAGGTCAATAGGCAAAGCAAGTCAACTCCCTCCTTAATTGCTTTAATGCCCTTTTCTGGTCTTGCTGGTTCTGTTTCTAAACCCTCTCTATTCTAATAAGTTAAATCAATGAGGTGGTTTGTAGGGTAACATATGCTACAGAAATAATAAATTGCAATGTCATATTGATTTCAGTGGGTCTGCTCCATATATGACTAAATCTGGATATAATCCATTGAGCAGATGAATCTGCCTTGTACTGCATCACAATTCTGGTTCCTCTACATCAGTATACAGTGGTACCTCGGGATACGAAATACCCAGGTTACGAAATTTTCGGGATACGAAAAAATCCCATAGGAAAACATTGTTCCGGGTTACGAATGTTTTTTCGGGTTACGAAAAAACTTTTGGTGCTTTTTTCGGCTTTTTCGCACGGAATCGCGGCTTTTCCCCATTAGCGCCTATGGCAATTCGGCTTACGAAGGCTTTTCGGGTTACGAACGGTGCCACGGAACGAATTAATTTCGTAACCCGAGGCACCACTGTAGTCCACATTGGCTGGTATTCTTGACTAATGGAAAAAAATAGTTTCTTTATGTTTTCTTATGCTCCTAGAATTTGTACTGTGTCAGTGATGAACAGAATGTCCAGTTGTCCAATCCTGGATCTACAAGTAGCCGAGCACCTACTGCAAGTATTTAAGAGCTCCAAGTCCCTGGGTGACACTTTACACCTGCAGTGTTCTGATGACTTGTGAGACACATGCTCATATGATTTGCCACAATTCAAGTGAAAAAGGAATTGAGCTCAAAGCCAAAAGAAGAGGGACAGGTGTTGTCTGAGTGCCCTTCTCACCATCTGCCTGCCATGTGAGCTTCCCCTCTCACTTCTTCCAGCTTAGCATATTGCATGGACAGATCCGGGATGAGCCATCAATCAATGGCTGATAAATAATGTAGGAGTCTGCGGTGCAATAAGACTTGTCAATTGCAATTCTGCCCTCATACATTAAAGATGAAAAGGTACAAGGCTCTTGCCAGAAAAATGAAGACAAATTTTTAATAGTGTGCCAAGTTGCTGTGAGATGGAATACTCAGGAAAAATGAATTACATTTTTATTATGTGTTTTATTATGCTGTAATGAACGGGATTATGTGAGAATACAATACATTTCTAATGCAGCTGAGGGGAAAGTAAAACACACACACACATTTATGTCCTTCTTCCCGTTCTCTCTTTGCGCAAAGGATTTGAGTGTTAAGACACAAAAGGTTTGACAAAAGGGAGATTTCCTCTCATAGGAGAGTATCCTATAGAAAAGATAGTTCTTTTTTTCTTATGTGTGAGAAGGGACCTTTTCTGCAAAGTTAAATAGGTGAAAGACAGAGAAAATTAATCTGTTTAAAATAGAAGGATACTGAGGGTGTCAAGCCAAAGATATGACTGGTTATTTCAGTAAGGGGGGGGGGTCTAGGATGCCTTATCTGTGCAATTCTTGGCCATGTGCCCCTTGCATGTTTCTAATTTTGTCTCCAAGTTTACATTCCCTTTTCAAATCTGCCCCTTGCCCCAATCCTATAGATGCTGGTATTTTTCACAATTTAGTGATGCTACATAATGATGCTTTACAGTAATTCATTATTGTAAAAACAAACATTGCATTTGATGTAGTAAAATATGTCAACCTTATTCCTCCCTCATCAGTACCACAGGAATCCATTCTGTTAATCCACCTTTCTTTGCTGTTGAATGACCAGAAACAAGAATAAGGTTAACAGAATTATGGAATTTAGAGGGCCTATATACCCTAAAAGGACCAGATCTTGTCTGATTTTGGAAGCCAAGTAAGGTCAGCCTTGGTTAGTACTTGGAGGGAGACCACCAATGAATACCAGATGCTGTTGGCTATATTTCAGAGGAAGGAACTGGAAAAACCACCTCTGAGTATTACTTGCTTAAGAAAACCCTATGAAATTCACAGGGTTGCCATAGGTCAACAGGTGACTTGAAGGCACATACACACAGAATCTTAGCATTGGAAGAGGTCTCAGCAGAAACCATCTAGTCTAATACTCTGCCATGCAGGAATATACAACTACAGCACTCTTGAGAGCTGCCCATCCAACCTCTGCTTAAAGACTTCTAAAGATGAACAGTCCACTGTCCTCTAAGGCAATCTATTCCACTGTCAAACAGCTCTTACAGTAATTAAAAAAAGTTATTCCTAATGTTCAGATGGAATCTCTTGTAATTTGAATCCACTGGTCCATGTTTCAGTCTCTGGAACAACAGAAAAGGGAGCTCCGTCTTCTACATGACATCCTTTTAGATACTTCAAAATGACTATCCTGTCATCTCCAAGTTTTCTCCTCTCTGAACTAAATATACCCAAGTTACTAAGTCATTACTTGCTACTTATTACTTACTTACTAACATCCTAAGGTTTGGTTTACAGACCTTTGATGATATTGGTAACCCTTTACTGGACATGTTCCAGCTTGTTAATGTCCTTGAACTGTAATGCCCAGAACCAAACACAGTATTCCAGGTGAGGCCTGACCAAAGCAGAATAGAGTGGTACTACTACTTTTCTTTATTTGGACAGTATGCTCTCATTGATGCAGCCTACAATTGCATTGGCTTTTTTGACCGCTGTATCACACTGTTTACTCATGTTTAGCTTGTGGTTTACCAAGACCCCTATATCCTTTCCACATGTAATGCTCTCAAGC
The DNA here is from genome assembly GCF_019175285.1 of Sceloporus undulatus. NCBI lineage: Eukaryota > Metazoa > Chordata > Lepidosauria > Squamata > Phrynosomatidae > Sceloporus > Sceloporus undulatus. Next base: position 210,971,682 of record NC_056524.1, read on the forward strand.
CAGGTGTCACTGAGTAATGTACTGTATGAAGATGCTGAATAATACTGGGTCCAAGACAGAAACCTGAGGTACTCCACCAGTCACAGGTTGACAAACACAGTCCAGAAAGTATCACAGGGGGACAGACTGGATGTGCTGACCCAGAAATCAACAGACTATTTAAAAATAGTTATTGTTATAAAAACTCTTTTAAAAATTCTCTTTATTTCTCATTTCTCAAAATAGTTGCTTTTAGTTAATTTTAAAAACCTGAAAGACACAAGATGTACAAGCCACACTGTCCTCCCATCCACCTTGGGCTTCCAACATAATCTCTTCATGTATTGCCATAATGTATATGACAGAGTGTGAGGCATCAGCATGAAACAGCATTTGAAGTATGTGACATTCCTGCTCTACCTTTTAGAAGGTCTGCTTTAAGGTAATTTCTCCTTAACTGTGAAATTACCTTAAAAATTTAGTTACAAAAGGACCAAGTATCCCTTGTTAAGTTACAGTAATGTAAGGTAGTTATATGCTTGTTATTGGCAAAAGATGCTGATACACAATTAATTATTGTAAGTAGTTACTTCCAAGCTATGGAAAAGAGACATCTAAAAATCAAGGCTGGAGGAATTCAGCATTGCACTTACGGATATGTAATCTCAAGTTATGGATCCATAACCGATCTGTATTCAGTGACTAGTACATGATTGTGGCATTATTGTACAATTGTGAATGCCTACCCAAAGCAACTTTACCAGGCAGCTGCTGGATTGAGTGAAGACGCTCAATTCAATCGATGCCAGGGTGCAGAAGGATAACATTTCTCACCCTGTCATGACATCCAGCAAGGCTGAAATAATAAGAAGCAGGACTCCTCCTGTCACAAGTCCTTGTCAAAGCCTTGCTGGCTGACAGGAGGGGATGGGAACATCGTCCTTGTGTCCCACTTGCCAGATGAACCTCCTTTACCTGATCCAGCAGCTGCCTGGTAAAGTAGCCAGGAGACACTACTTAGTCATGCATACATAACTAAATGGGCAACTGTTAATACAGAATTGTCTTTGGAGTCTATTCAGTCAGATTTCAGCTCTTTCATGCAGCAGTAGTAATTCTAAAGCACCTACTAAGAAAAATAAATGGCCATATACAAATAATAAAGGAAAGATGTTATGTCTAAGGCATCAAATATTGTAAAACCTGCAATAACAACAAGTGTTTTGATTTGAACAGCTTCAATGTTTGAATAGCTTCAATTTTTGGAGAATTAGTTCAGAGTGTGGAGCATTTTTGAAGCAATGTATTAGTGTTAGCAGTGATTCTTGAAAGAAGTACCATGTCACTTGTTATTTATTGGTCATAACTTTGCAAGTAATTTTTATTAGTGTCATTTTTCATTATTTATGAGCTACAAAATTATCTAAATAGAGAAGATGCAAACATATTATTAATCTAAAGTCATAAGAGTAAATTTAAATCATAAATAAGCAGAGTGAACTGAAGAGGACCAAATGGAAGTACTAGGTACACCCCGGAAATGTCTTATTGTACTAAATCATGAGGAACAATGGTGGAGAAAAATAAGGAAATTGTGGGATCAGATGCAGAAAGAATGATTAGATCAAAGAAGACATACATGAAAAATGGATTGAGCAAATCTTTAAATACAGTCTAGGGTAGTTCCACTAGCCCACAAATATAGTTTGAGAAAAATTTGTGAAACCCTCGCCATATAACCTAGGAATTTCCCTGAATAGTTTTGTACAGGCAGTGCATAAGCAATGAAAATATTATCAACTTTTCCTTACTGCTTGCCCCATTATTCCACCCCTAGACAGACATATTACCATTTTCTGGTTTCCTCCCTTTCTAGCCTCATTAGCGGGTTATCTCTCTCACCTGCTGTAATCTATTACCTCCTTTTCCTAGCCTCTCTCAGGGATCCCAGTGCTTGGTTATGATTAAGCAGGCCATTAAGTGGAGAATGTTTTTACCTTTAGGGCTGGATCGTCTGCTATCGTACTTCTCAATTAGGATTTTGGAAAACATCAACCAAGATTAATAGTTGCATTGCTCCACGAAATGGTAAATGAAGACTGGGAAAGGCAAGTTGTAACAGCAGAAATGTGGTTGGCAGGAAGGTGCGCCCCTGCCAGATTAGGCTGAGGGCTCAGGCTTGGCAATGGCCATAGCTGTTGTCCAAGCATGAGAGGCAGACCTTCAAGAATGAAAACTAGGAAGGGGAGAGGAGCAGATCCTCTAGGAATCTGAGCTGCCTTGTATTTGTTTACTGTGGAAGGACTTCCATGGACACCAACCAACCAACCAACCAACCAACCAACCAACCAACCAACCAATATCTGTGAATAGTTAAATTCCATTATTTTTTTCTATTTTTTTTAAATGTGGTGCAGAAACCTCTATTTTCACCAGGAAAAAAGATGAATTATAGTGCTATGATTCCACTTTAACTGCCAGACTTTTGTCCTGTGCAATTCTGGGATCTGTAGCTTGGTGAGATTGTAGGGTTCTGGCTGAGAATACCCCTCCCTGAAGTGCCAGTCCCAGCATTCCATAGAATGTTACTATGACAGTTAAAGTGTAATGCAGCACTATGATCCTGTAATGTGAATGGGGCCCAAACTGAGTAGAAGTCCAATGTCTTTTCGAAACAACTCAAGTTGAAAGTGTGATTTCATAAAAGGATGACCTTCAAGAAAGAACATGTTTTCCTGTTGCTTGCTTTTTCTCTTTCGAGATTTGCTGTAGCAGAAGGAAGATTGAGCTAAATGCGCATCCAGTAGCAGGGTTTTCCAAAGTCGCTAGGCTCCTCTTGAATAGGCCCTGCTTAGGTTTCCATGCAAGATGCCAAGAGGCGTCACTATCTGACCTCAGATCTTAGGAGATTTCATAAGAAAACGATGATCCCTTTGGTATCACCAAAAAGAGGACAAAATAATGTCTAGGTCTTTACAAAGTGGGGAAGATGTGGCCAAGTGAACTATATGTCTGCTCACTCTACTGCTGTCCATGTGCTAACTGAGGAGAGGCAAGCCTCCCTGTTCTTCCTTCATGATCTTTAAAACAGACTCACTGGATAGCCCTTCATAGGGGGGATATCTTCAAAAGAGGACTGTCCTTTGAGCTTTTGAACAAAAGATGGCCACTCAAAAGAGAAGACACTTTCTGAGATAAACTTGACCTAGATCATATTGCTGCGAAACAGCAGGCATCTGTGGGTGTTATATGGATCTACACCATACTGAGGTAGAGTGTGATAGCACACTTGGTGATATGATGCCCTAGGCTGATAAGCCACCTAGCCTGTGTAATGATGATTTATGCAGGACCTATGCAAGTCTTTCCAAAATGGCCTGTAAGCAATGATAAAATAGAATTTTTAAAAATCAAAACAATAATTGGAAGAAGGGTTATAAGAAAGCTTAAGCTTAATCCAGCCTCCAGATTGTTCAGGTATCCCTCCCCTTCCCAAGGGCCCTCCTAGTCTCAAAAGACTAGAAATAGTGGGAGTTTCTTTTCTATGTGGGGAATGGGGAGGAAAAGCAAAGCCCAGTTACCAGGTGAAAAAACTCCATCCAGTCTTTGGGCAGAACAAGGGTGGGGGGCAGTTGTTTCCATGCCAGAAGTATGGTGAATCTGTTCTGGGTTTTAAAGAAGTAATCTGAGGTGCTGGACATCTTTCTCAAAATAGATGTAGCCCATTGAATAGCTCCTTTGGAGTATGGGGGTAAAACCAGAGTGGATTCACTACATCCCTGTCATGGAAGCCAGAAGGTGGCTTACAGAAGGTGGCACAGTGGAGTTCCCCAGAAAGGGATTTCCACAACAGTTACTCCAAAAAAAATATTTTGTTCAGTCAGGTCAGAGAACAAGGCCTCTGAAGCCAATAGCAGGGCATTTATAAGTATAGGATGATGGTCCCCAATCTGTAGCCTTCCAGATGTGTTAGACTACACACTCCCTTGGAGTGTGGTGGAGTATCTTTCTTTGGAAGTTTTTAAACAGAAGCTGGATGGCCATCTGTCTGGGGTGCTTTGAGTGTGTATTCCTGCATGGCAGGGGATTGGGCTGGATGACCCTTGAGATTTCTTCCAGATGTATGATTCTATGATTCTAAGTCTTACCAGTCCTAGCCAACATGGCCAATACTTCACCATATATAGACAACAACTTGTCAGAGAAGGCTGCTTTATTTATTTTTTATTAGCTATGGGGAAACACATAATGTTCAAAACAAGAATGGAGCAGAGAGGCAATGCTTTAATACATTTATTATTAAATATAATGTTCTCATGTAGCTGCTTCCATTCCTATTGGCTTCCAGCAATGAATCCAAAAACTTAAAACATATGGCAACAGTTCCAAATGCCTTGCTGCATTGTTTTGACTAGATAAATGGTATGACTATTAATAAAATAATAAAATAAGAGTACTTTTCAATTCTGCTTTTATTACTTGCATATAAATCTGTATTACATTATTTCATGTAAATAGAACCATAACATAACAATTACAAAATAAAATCAGACTTGGGATAAAACTGAGCTTGTGCTGTCTTCATGTAAAATGGACTGAGTTGCATTTGATGTCATAAAATATAGAAAAGAGCTAGAGATTAGATTGAAAATTGACTTCAGTTGTGTCTGAAGGAGCAAGTAGCAGCCCATGAAATCTTATGCTGAAATAAATTGGTTACTATTAAAAGTGCCACAAGGTTGGGCAGAATTTCAACCAGTTGAAGGAGCCACTCTGAGGCCCCATTCATATTACAAAAATAAACTGGGATGAATCTGAGATGAATCCTTGGTGTTCACATACGTCCCAAATGCACTCAATACACTTTTGGGGCTGGCTGGCAAAAAACCCACTTAACCCAGGATATTCGATACCGTTTTTTTTAAATGGGTTTTCCTGAAATACCCTAATAATAAATAAATAAATTTTTTTATTTATATCCCGCCCTGATTATAATCAGGGCGGCTTACAACAAGGATTAAAATCCTCATCAATTCACATTGTTGGCAGTGTGAATAGGCTTCCAAATAATTTCAGATCACTCTGGATCATTAGAGGAAGGGAGGCGGCTCCATTTTAATCCAAAACGATGGCATGTGTGAATAGCACAGTGTTCAAATGACTTGAAGAGATTTCTGAACCCAAAACGTAATGGGAAAAACAAATCTGATATGCATCAGCATGGCAATCTGCATCTCCTTGGGACAAAAGAAATAAGTGTGAATGCCCCCTGAGAAGTCCTTGTTTCATCAGTAAAGCAGGCTGAAGTTGATCAGCAATGTCCCAGGCATTTAGGGCCCTCAGACACTTGGAGAACTTCCGTTTTTGACTACAGCTCCCAGAATTGGTGGTGTAGGGGTGACTATTTGAAGATTCTGGGAGTTGTAATAAAAAAATTAACACTATCAAGCTCTGCCTTCAGGGGTGTTGCCACTAGCGTCTTCCTCAGATCCAGCAGCTTCCACCGCACACTTGATGTCAGCTGGTTGGAGCAAGAGGAGATGCAAAGAGGGAGCCAGGAAGGCTCCACCATTCCAATATTTTAGAGCCATTACTAAGAGAGGACCCCCCCCCCCATGGGCCAGGAAAGGGAGGAGCATGGATCGATTAATCTCTGGGATATTTAATGAGGAGCTCCCAACCGCAGACTTTAACCTTGCAGATAATGGGGTTAGCTCTGGTAATTCCTATCGACAGAGTCGGTTCCCCCGTCTTTAATGAGCTAATCAATACTTGTTCTCAGCTTAATTTCCATCTAATTGCTCTTTAACGACGCCTGATAATGGCCAGTCTCATGTGAGTGCATGGGGGGGGGGGGGGGGGGGGGGGGTTTTTGGGTTAGGGGTGCCATGGGAAGAGAGTAAATTCTCCCATCCTTTCCCATCATTATAATCACACTATACAGGGAGCAGTGTCTTTTCCCAGTAGGATTAGGGATCCAACATGGCTAAGCTTCCTTTTTTGCCATTCTGTGAGTGGCAGAGTTTGGACCTGTTTTTCAAAAAGTTACTTTTTTAAAAAAGGAATTCATTCCTATTCCTGTTTGTTTCGGAAGTGCAACTCTAAGAGTAACTTCTTGTATTGCTTGCTGCCTTTCCTCTACTTTCTGTTACTTCAAAAAAAAAAAAAAAAAACCCACCAACACCAATTTTTGATTATTAAAATGATGGCATAAAAAGTTGGGCTCTGAAATTATTTTGCTGAGTCCCCATTTATGAAGCACATGGGCTGTTCCTAGATCATGAGCTCTGGGTCAGATAAGATTCACTCAATTTGGTTCGGTAACAGAATAACATAGTCCATTATTTTGGGCTAATCTGGAGATCTGAACATTAAAAACATTAAAAGCAAGCAGGAAAGAAATTACATGTCTCCAGCATGATCAGATAATGAAAATGACAAAATGGTGTGATATGCAGAGGGGAGCTGGAGTTTGCTCACTAACAGATCTGTTCTGTAATCTGGGGTAATAATCTCATCAGAAATCTTTAATCCAAATGTTTATGTGGAGGGATTGCCGACATTATGTAGTCAGTTATCTCATCTTCCATATCACCTTCTTAGCAGCAGATTGTGAAAAAACCATGGTGAGTGATGGGTAGTTACTGTTGCCAACTAAGGTGATCTCACAAGTCTCTGGAGTTTATCACATGGGAAGAATTTCTCTTAATTTCGAATGAAAAGAAAGTGGGGCCAGAACGTATTCACGTGAATTTGCTAGTTCAGCGAATTTACGTGAATTCTAATTGAGTTTGAACTGACTTCCCATTGTCCGAAAATAGCTTGCCATTGCCCAAAATTATGTGTGGTAGTCTATCACGCAATAATGTGAAACTCCATGATTGTGTTCGGACTGACTTCCCATTGCCCTAAATTGCGTGTGGTAGTCTATCACACAATTTGGATTGCCACTGGATTATACTTCCAATTTCCCTTGTCTGATAAACTTCTCTGTTGAATAGCCTAGCATAATCTTTTGTGTGTCTTTCTTGCTAAATATTTAATGTGATTGTGTTTTAGGTAGCAATATTTACCCCTTCCTGCTGCCCCTTGTGCTGTTTTAAATAGTTAGATTGAAGACAGGCAGTCACTGCATTTTGAGTCACTACAGAGAAGGCAGGGCATTGCCTGGGACACTTCCAGGTGGGAAATGAAAGATCCGACAAGGGCCTGGTAAACCAAAACATTCCCACACCAGCAGCTTGCTCCAGCACCTTAAGAGGCAGCCTCAAATAGTCTTGCTCGGGACAGGGGCTGAAAAGTCCCAGGAGGCAGGCAACAACTCCAGCACCCTGATGGGTGTTTATCCAGCCTCTTCTTTAGTGCAGCCAGGAAAGGAGAATTCTAAAAACATTTAAAAAGTGGTTGAATCACCTGCACATGTGGAAGAATGCCTGACATATCAATTTGCACTATCAGCCAGATCAAGTGTATGTGGGCAGTATAGTGGAGGAACCCTCTGTGGGCTGGATGATGGTAAGAGGTGTGGCCATGCCACTGAGACAGTGGCAGCTGATGGCTTGCCCATTGCTCATGGATAGCTCATTTATAATTTGGAATAAATTCCAGAGTGGAATCAACAGCCCTGATGACATGGGAGCCACCAACTCTCACTGCCTTGATATCATACGGACTTTGGTGAAGCACTGGACTGAGCCTTTCTATCCAATACTTCACCCACAGTCTGGTAACACCTCCCATCCTTTATTCAGTGAATTACTTTCAGTGGGTCTTGCAAGATCAGGGTGATCCATCATTTGGGCTCAAACAGCACTTACATGCTTGCCTGACAGTGTTTGGCTTAGCTCCCCATGTCTTCTCCAGTGTGTGTGTGTGTGACAGAGATAGTGAATGCAGGAGCCTCTCTAGTGGGTCAGATCAGGCTTAGAGGTCCATTCAAACTACAGCATTATAGCAGTATGCTCACACAATTAAAGCGCCATGGCTACATCTTATGGAATTCAGTGGTTTGTAGTTTGATGAGGCACTAGATCGATCTGGCAGAGAATTCTGAATATCCTTCCCTAAATCACAAATCTCAGGATTTCATAAGATGCAGCCATGGCCGTTAAAGTGGAATCATAACCCTACACTTGTGTAAACGTGAAAGGGAATTAAGAAATAAACAAATGTTGCAGCTTGGTTTAGGAAATGAACATATACAGCAGGGACACTGATAGCTGGTTGCAACCTTCATCAGATTCCCTGTTTGTGTGTGTGTGTGTGCGCGCGCATGAGAGAGAGAGGACATTTGTGGCATAATTAATTGGTAACAACACGTGCAAAATTTGAAATGTTTCTCTGCTAATATTAAGCTATAGAAAAAGAACAATGGTGTTGGTAATCCTAGTTACTCAGAAAATTAATGTTTTAAATAACAACTTTACTTTTAAACATTACTTCTAAGCACTGCATCTGGTTTCAAGAATGTACACAAACAGAAATATTTCTGTCTTCTCATACTGGAACTCAGGATCATCAAATGAAATTTAATGGTTTGAGATTCAGAACAGATGAAATTAAGTACTCCACATAGCATGCTGTTACCAGTTTCTATAAAATGTGCTGATCGCCATAATCCTATATGGCTTTAAATGGATACTAGAGAAATTCATGGGTGAGATGAATGGCTATGAGTTATGATGGTACATCCAAAGTAGTATGCCTCTGAAAGTTACTTTCTAGGGAACTAAATAGCAGAAGAGGGTTATTGATGGCATCTCCTGTTTGTGCATTTCTTATGGGAATTTGGTTGCCTCCTGTGGGAAAAGGTTGTTGGACTAGATAAAACTTTGGTCCAATTTAGTGAGGTTTTTCTGTAATGTTGGATAAGTAAGAATTGTCCGCCAGATGGCACCAGAGGGCCCTGTATTTGTACTGCTGAACAGGCCCACAATCCTGTTAATCAGAACAGAAAGACCACACTAACTTAATAAGTACCCTATGTACTCATCTATAAGTCAGCTTCATGTATAAATGTAATGCAGGTTTGAGGGCCAAAATTATGGATTTTAATTTGACCTGTGGGTAAGCTGACAGTAAAACTTAGGGGCATGTAACAAGTTGTAAAGGATAAAGCAAAGGAAAATGATACCAAATAATGTACAAACTTCAAGCAAGCATAGTGCTTTGAATGTTCGACAATGACTCTAGGGACCAGGTTTCAATTCCCAGCTGGGCCATGAAACCCATTAAGTGACCTCGGGGAAGTCACAAGCTCTCAGCCTCAGGGGAAGGCATGCCATGAAAACCCCATGATAGGTTCACCTTGGGGTCGCCACAAGCCAAAAATGACTCGAAGGCACACAACAACAACAACAACAACATAATAAATAAATAAATAAATAAATAACTGTGCTCAGCCTAAAGGCTGGATGAATGAAAAGCGATCTATGGTAAATGGTGGTTGTGAGGTCTGTGGTGGAGGCAACCAGGCACAGGCAGGGCTAAGAAAATGTCAAAAAGGAAGAAAAGACATAGCAAAGAAAATAGCAACTATGGGGCTAAACAGATGGCTGTAAAGGGGCGGCTTGACATTGCCCCTTTGAATACCGGATTGGGGCCACGGCAACCACACCCCCGTGGGCCCGATCCATAATTTTTTCAGTGAAAAAAGAAGTGGCAAAATGCTGCTCCTTTTTGCCCTGGAAAAAAGGCACCCCTTTCTCTGCCTCCAAGGCTCTTCTCCACTCCTGTGGTGTGCAGCATCTAATAGTTGCACTGCAGGAGAGTTCCCACTCTGCCCGCCATCTGGTTGGTCAAGTGGTATTTCTCCATCTTGAGGGCGGAGTTGTGGCATGTGGCATGCTGTCGCCATGCCCCCACGCCACCCCCAAGCCAGCTCTTACTGCTGGTCTGCTTTCCCATGTTAGCAGTAATTATAACCTTTAACTTTAATGGGATAACTTGGCTTGAGTTTAACCCAGAAAAGCTGACAAATATACACAAATGTCTTATTCAGATCCTCAAAGCCCGATTCCTCTTAGTGCTTCTTTGAAGGGAGGAACAAAAGGGCTGCCACTGCTATCATTTTCTTGCCCAAGCATTTGAAAAGATCAGAAGTGGCACCATGGTGCAGAGTATAGAGGGGGTTAGTGCTTCTTTTAGATGTTCCCAGGACTAAACTCTCACCTTTTGCCACTCTACTCAGAGGAAGGGATAGTTCCTTTTAAAATACAGTATATGATTCTTGGATAAATTGACCATGTCTTTTTGAGTCAAATTTTGACTAAAATTTCTAGACTTATACATGAGTATATACAGTATATATCTATTAGCTATTACTAAAATACATGTGGTTGCCCGTTATAGGTGATGGCTTTGGTTTGTGGAAGACAAATGAACAGATTTGCCAAGTCTTGCCAAGAAAATCCCATGATAGGTTTGACATTGTTGGATTAGACGTAGTTTCCCCAGGTGTTAGACCATTTTCTGGGAAAGGTTAAGACTCATTCAGTTAAGATTCAGGGGCTTGGCAGACTGCCGTTAAGAAGCGCTGGGTTGGGGAAGTGGCAACCACATGCCATGTCCCCAACCTGGCAAGTCCGTAGCACAAGAAGCCACAAAAAGTGATTCCTTTTTGTGTTGTGGAAAGGGTACCATAGCTGTGGTGGCGGCAGCTTTTCTGTGGCTCTTTGGTGCAGAATGTCTACATGCCACATCAAAGATACAGCATGACACTGCCTGCAGTGTGGTTGGTCAGGTGGTGTGATGCCGGCATGATGCTGGCGTGGGGGCATGCAGCATACAGTCATCACGCCCCCACTCTGCCCTCATGCCGGTGTATTTTGAAAGGAAATATTTTGAATCAAGGGGCTGATTCTCATTACACAATTATAGCATTATGATTCCACTTTAACTGCAATTATTTCATCCTATGGAATCCTAGGGTTTGTAGTTCAGGGAAAGAAATTTAAAATTTTCTAACAGAGAGTTCTGGTACTTCACCAAACTATAAGCCCCAGGATTCCATAGGATGTTGCCATGGTATTTAAAATGGAATTATAACTACCTTACTCCTGAGGTCAGAGTACAAGCTGTACTTTTATATGAGACCTGCTACACAGCTGTTTCTCTAGGACAAGAGTAGACATTTGCAGCTTTCTAAATGTTGAACTGCAACACCCAGCATTCCTTACTATTCACCATGCTGGCTAGGGTTGCAATTTAGAAACATCTGGGATGGGGCATACAGTCCCTACCTTTCCCATAGCTGCTAAGACTTGTCTTTTGTGTAGAGTGGACTGTTTCTAGATTGGTGCAGTGAACATTACAGAGAGATAATTAACAACAGGGAAGACAGAGGGTTTTCTCCCCCGCTGCAATCCCCCCCACCATTCTTTTCTGCTGAGCTATAGAATAGGGTTTGCATCCCTTTTTACTTTTGGATACCAGATGTTTGATTATCAGATATCCAGCAGCAGTCATTCCCAGGAGCCAAGCACACTATTCTGCCAGATGTTGGGAACAGGACCAATATTGATGTCTTCCCATTCTAGCTGATTCTGACGGGTGTGTCATTTGTCTGGTTAAGTAATGAGATGTTTGCATTCAATGGTAGGGAAGAAAATGATGGGTGCAGTGAGATTCTTTCACTGATCAGCTGCTGAGGAATAGCACTGCCGACCAGACTTTGGAAACAACTGGTTGCAAATACAGTAACAAGTTATTTTTATTAGTTTTCCTCTCTGATGATGATGATGGTGGTATAAGTGACAATACAATTGTAAATACAATACAACTCCATGTGCAGCCTAATTGAAACCTTTTACTTTTATCATTAGAGGGATGTGACTTCACTGAATAGCAGGGGAAGGGATAGCATGAATGGTTTGTGTGTGGGATCATGCTGTGCCTTGTGTTGCTGCTGCCTCACACTCTGTGATGGGTGTTTCGCTGATGACAATCTGCTTGGAAAGAAAACGTATTTTTTATTAGGAGACAGCATTTTACATCATTCAGATTTTTTTAAAAAATGAACAAAAAGTTAACTATTTAGTTACTTTTGGGAAATGAGGAAAGAAATAATTACTTATAAAAACAATAATCATAGTGAAATCTCTGGAAGACACTCTGATGGGAAATAATTACAATTGGTCCTTCCTTACATGGGGGGATCCATTTTGGATCCCCCCAACGTAAGGGGAATTCCATGTATGCTCGAGCCCCATTCAGAAGAATGGGGCTCGTGCCCATGGCGCAGCACAGAGCATGCGCCACAGATGCACTCACCATTACTCCTTTGGCGCGCACGGAGCCTTTTTCTGGCGCATCTTTCAGAAACGTGGGCAAACTGTACTTTTAAAAGTAATTTTGCAAAAATTTGTAAAAGTAATTTTCTGCTTTTACCTAGTTTTACAAATATCTGCTTGATAGGATTTTCTCTACTTTTTTGTTTGCTTTAATTTTGAATCCAGTCTCATAATTTGACAGAGACAATAAGATTTGGAGATCACTAGATAAATTGATATATACTGAAAGTTCTATTTTCTGTGGTGGAAACCATAAGCCTGCTTGTGGATGTTGAAGTAAGAGTGGATGAAAGAAGGGCATGGTGATATTTGAATGGAAGTGGGAGCATGGATCATCTGATTGTTCATTTCAACATTGTCTGAGCCAAACAGAAGGCTGCAGCAAAGATGAACTATTAGCTATCTAAAAATGTTCTCAAATGCTCAATCAGACCAAAAGTCAAGTCCAGCAAAATCAAGGAATTGGGCAGATCCAGGGCCCTTGGAGCAGGAGACTTGGATCAGCAGGGATGTAGACAGCTTACCAAAAGGATCAGGTGCTTGGACTATATGAGAACAGAAGACCTCACAAGATTCCATCTATTGCTCTTGGCTTCATCTTCTCATATATTGCCAATGCAGAAACCACAGTCCAACCACATATCTCAGGAGAGAAACTATGTGCAAGATTCTTCATGGGATTCTCTCTCTCTCTCTCTCTCTCAAGTTACAATTGTATCCTTCTGGAATATCTGTTAGTATATATAAGAGACCCAGAACAAGTTTTCCTCTTCAACCTTTATATCCAAGTCCTGGTGTTCCAGGGGTTGGAGAACAAAAAATAGGCTTTTATTGTTGCTGATATTTGACTGTTTTGAAGTCCCTCCTATTCCCCCCCCCCCCACTAAACAGTTCTTCTTTAGCTCTCACTTAATATGAAGCAATGAGCATTTAAAAATTGGAGACATTTTAATGCAGAATGAGCTATGGACATCCAGATGTCACACTATAATTTCATCATCCCTGACAATTGGCTATAATGAGCAATGGCTGTTCTTTGCTAGGATAGATGATAAAGACAGATGGCTAAATAACTATGGTTCAGGTAGAGTGGGTCCTTGGTATCCACTAGGTTTTGGTTCCAGAATGCCCTCTGGATACCAAAACCTGTGGATACTCAAGTTTTATTAAATACAATAGTGTCCCTTATATAAAATGGTAAAATCAAAGCTTGCTTTTTGGAATTTGCATTTTAAAAAAATATTTTCAAACCATGGATAGCTGTATTTATAGATAAAGAAACTGTAGATACAGAGGGCCGACTGTATACAGTTGTTCAAGTAGTACAGTACAAGAACAAGGAGCAAGGATATTTTCCTAACCTGTGACAACTTTGGGTCAAAACTGAAGACACATTCAGGGGTCAGTCACAGTTATGTTTTTTGCATGGAGACATTCACATCTGTGAATTGATTCACCATTCCCACTATGTTTTAAGGCAGCAAATCTGTCTGTGGCATTTCAATCTGATTCACCTTTCCCATTCACCACCATTCTGGATAAAAATGGAAGCATCTTCATTTCCTGAATGGTCGTTGTGTGATCCAAATCTTTTCGGTATAGCATTCACACCACCAAAGATGTGAATTGCTCCAGTGCCTCCCCCAAAAATGCAGTTAGTTACCCGGTCCTTGAACAGATCAAGCCTGAAATCTCTGTGGAAGCCAAGATGATCAAACAGAGGCTGTTGTACTGTAGCCACATCATGAGAAGACATGACCAAGAAAAGACAATAATTCCAGGAAAGGAAGAAGGGAATAGAAAGAGAAGAAGACTGCACGCCAGATGGATAGACTTAATCAGGGAGATTACAGGCCTGAATTTATAGGCCCTAAACAGAACAAGGGAGGACAAGGGGCCTTGGAGATGTCTCATCCACAGGGTCACCAGGAGTCAGGGCTGATTTGAGGGCAGCTAACAACAACAACAACAACAACAACAACAACAACATCTTTGATCAACGTAAATGTGTCCAGACCCTAAAGTCACCTTCTGAGTACCCTCACCAACTGAAGTTAAAATGGTATTTACTAGAGATAGGGCTCTTTCAGTAGTGACAATCAAGTCACCCTCCAACAACACTGAAATGTCATAGTGGGTTTTGATGAGGTGGTTTTTGTCTGTTGCACAGGTGATAAAGTATTCAGGCTTCTACAATGACCAAAGCAGTGGGCCATGATAATTTATCTCTTGATTTATTAATTTGCCTTACCTCTCCCAGTTTAAATTTCTATTTGGGATGCATCCTGATTTTATCCTAAGGTTTTTGCCACTGAATTTGCTGCCCGAATACAGCCAGGTGCATCCCCACTTCCAGGAACACTCTGGTGGCCATTTTCTTAAGGTGGAAAACTCCCGGATTTGAAAAGAGCCGTGCGGAGTGCTCCTGGAAGCAGGGATGCACCCGGGTGGTATTTGGCAGCAAATTTAGTGGTAAAAAGCTTCTGATAAGATCAGGATGCAGCCCACATTGAAACTTAAACCAAGAGAGGTAAGCTGAATTAATAAGCCAAGCAATAAGCAATGCTGGACTTCTGCTATTATAATTCATGAACAGGATGCCAGCCTGTATGAATGATTTTTCAGTGGTTACTCTTGGATGGATATCTACTGTTGGTTTAAAATCCGTTTCAGTCTTTGGTTGCTTGAATTTGTTTTAAGTATTCTCTTGGACTTTTAAAAAGTTACTTTTTTTTTTGGACTATGGCTCCCAGAATCTCTCCAGCCTCCAAAACAGTAACTTTCCCAAGCTTTGTATGCCTTATTGGTAAAATCTTACACTTTGTGATCTCAACCTCTGTTTTACGAACTGCACAGAGAGCTTTGGAAATCATAGAAATGGACAGGAAACAAATTAATAAGTGACAGTTTGAAACCATTACAGCCCACCACGTCCAATTCACCCTCCCCTCCAGGTTTCCATGGCTCATTCTAATGTTTAGACTGTTTGCTTCCTGAAGTTCTGCTTCTTTTTGCCATTGCCCTGTGGAATTTCACTGCTTTTATTGAAGGAAAACCCACACCCCTGCAGTTGAACAATAGGCCTATTTACTTTCCCCATTTTATTTGGAGGTAACGGATGGGAATAGTAGGACTAAAAATGCGGGGAGTGGGAGACAGAAGGGGTCTTATGGCTGCTACTCCGACTGGCCCTTTTTTTCCTAGCGATAATGTTTTTACCAGCAGCCATGCTGGGATTGAGGATTGAGAAATGCCAAAGTTGTGGTCCCACCAGCAGCTGTTTGGCCTCCTGACTCGGCACTTCTATAGTGCTCTGTTAGCCACAACGGCATGTCCAAAAACCTCTCAAATGGGTGCAGATTTCTTTGAAAGTTATAAGCCCAAGAAGATCTGAATAACTTTTTTGTATGTGACAGTTGCAATAATGTATGTTAAACAAGAGTGCTGGTGTTTGGTGCTTTCATGAAATGTTTGTTTACTTCTAACTGACAGCACCATTCTTGTGTACTGAAAAGTATTGTAAGTCACAAGGAGTTAAATGGGGCTCACTGTCACGTTAGTTTGGTCTAGGACTGCAGATTCTTAGTTCAATCCATCCTGAATGATGGATACGGCAATCAGGAAGTCAAAATCGGGCCATTTAATGTTCCATTTAATATCTGTAAAGAAGTAGAGTAGTAATTCCTATACTATTCATCAAATCACATTACTGTGCTGAAAGAGAACTGCTAAGAGTCTTGAATAAATACTGTACAATGAAATAAAAATAATGTATGTTGCAACAAGATGCTGCAGTATGTAGTGCTCCTGTTCAGTGTTCCCATCAGCCAGACTTGGCTTCTGCCACAATACTCCATTCCACTCAATTTCCCAGTTGGGTTTCCTTTTCTCTCTATCAGTGAGTCAATATCTCATGGCATCTGGCCATGCTCAGTCCTTACTAGCTGTTGGAGGAGGCTTCCTCCAAGCCCAAGCCCTAAAAAATGTTCTTCTACAAGTTTTAATGTGCTTCCTAACCATGAGATCCTCCTCTCTTGTGCATGGGTGAATGGGGCTATTTTGATAACATGCGATTCCATATTTGCAGAATTTGCTGTTAGCACGTAGGACACTAAACAAAGGATTTTGATTAACCAAATGGACTTACATGCTATCTGCAATGTGTCTTTTCTTATTCCAGTTATTCCTTTTTTGGAGGCAAGTGTGTTCCTGCTGTAGGTGTGACTCGATCATTCAGTCACTTCTAATGCAGAAATACAGCAGATTCACCTGCTCTCAGAGGATGCTGGCTTGTTGGATCTCTGCAAGAGTCAGTGATCAGGACTTCCTTTTT
>NC_056524.1:210993283-211057148 GCF_019175285.1 Sceloporus undulatus
AAAAAAAATCTGGAATGTGTTGTGAACAACGGCATTCATTTTAACATGTTACTATCAAATTCAAGTTACCAAATAAGTCACAGTTGGTGTCCACATGAAGGGTTTAATTAATACTTTCAGTCAATCAAGAAAATGTTGGCTTGTTCCTTGATATTTATCTACATTCAAACAGAGGGCTTTACTCAAGGTGATAAAGGTGAGAGTGTTACTGTATATAATGTTTGGGGATAGAGAGGACATCTTTGCATTTCAAATAGTTTTCAAACTCTCTTCAGTAGAAACAAATCAGATCATGCTCCAATTAAATGGAGACAAGGTGATGAATGCAAACTGAATGGAAATATCCACCGAATGTGTAAATAATAATTTTATATTGTCATTTTGGGATGGGCCTGTCAACTTGCTTCAGATGACTAATGAAGATTCCTTGGGGACTCTAAAGCAGCAACCCTGTGGTCCTGGCAAATGCTGGCAGATGCTTCAGAGACAATATGTTTTTGAGCCATATGCAAAAACAAGAGTGTAACTGAAATATAATACACAGACTTCATACTTAGCAACAATTGGTGAAACTATGCAGAGAGAAAACGAATGTGGAGAATTCTCTATGAGAAAAAGGAAAGACAAAAAAGAAGAAGGGCAGGGGGAGATGAGAAACAGGAGACAAACAGAGTGAGAGGAAGAACAGAAAGTTGAAATCTCAAGTAGGGGATGCGCCCGCTGCATCCCAGTTTGGGATATGAGAGAGGAGAACAGAGTAGCACACAGAATTCTACATAGTCTATTTCAAAGGCCTAAAATTCTGCCCTTTGGTCTATGGTATAATTCCTATTGCCATCCATGGGACCAAGAGCCAACAGGGGCATTTGCAGATTCAGTGGCCAAATAATAGAACTGCCAGATCTCAAGATCTAGCTCTGAGTGTCATAACTGAGCTGAAAAAATTGAGTGGGGTTTCTTTCTCAAGATGATGGCTCTTTCCCCAAATTTGAGAAGCTGGTGGATGAAGCAGCTGAGGGACTCCCTCCTCAGCAGGACCTCATGGACACTAAAGAGATACCCCCATCCTCTGAAGTCTGGTAAAAAGAGGGGCAACTGTTGTAGCAGTTAACAGAATAATTAAGCACCTAGCGTCAAAATCAGTATCCTATAAATCTTCCAACAGTTACTGTGATTCCTCATTGCTTGCAACTGTTCAGTCTCTCCAGCTGGCAGTGTTGTCTGTATTTATGTATAGGATATTCCTGACCTCTGGACTGGCTATATTTAATGTCTTATCTTTTTCAGCTTTCTTTATCTGGGCTACTGGCTTTGTGTAACAAATTCTGGAGCATCCAAGACCTTGCCCCTGTGTCTTACTTTGTTTTACAAGAACTTTCTGGACTGGCTTGACTTACCTGTAGCTGCTTCCCCTACCATAACTTGTTATTCTGGGCACTCGCTGCATGTAGGCATAGGACTCTGTCAGGGCCTGGACCCTTCTCTCCAATCCTCTGGGTGAGGGCGAGGAATCTCAGGGTGAGAGATCTGTCCGGATAGAAGTTCATGTGTGTTGTGTATGTATTCTCATTTATTAGACTTGGTATGGAATAGTCCTGACCTGTTAACTCATTCACACATTCATTTCCATGGGAATGAGCAATGGAATCAACCAATTGCCTAGAGTTGTGGTGGGATCTCTTTCTCTGGACACATTCAAAAAGAGGCTGGATTTTAAAAAAAGAGGCTGGATAGCTACCTTCTGAGGAAGCTGTAGCTGGAGATCCTATTGCGCAGGGGTTGAACTTGATGGTCCACAAGGCCCCTTCCAACTCTGTGATCCTATGACATAATTCTGTGACAATGTCACTAGATCTGTGATATTTATTTATGCAATTAGTTATTAATTATATTCACATCCTGTTTTTCTTCTGAGGACATTGTGGCAGTATACCTGATTTTCCCTGTTTTTAAATCTTCACAACAACCTTATGAGGTAGGACAGGCGAAGAGAGAGAATGAGAAAGTGCTCTAAGGCTATCCACTGAGTTTCACAGTTCAGTCCAAACCTTGACGGTGCTGATCTAATCCTCTATCACTTATGCTGCACTGCTAATATGCCTGGGAGAATCCATGTAGAGGAGGCAGTGAAATAAAAGACATGTAGGCAAAAGTTTAAAACCATGTATGCATATAAGCCAGGGATAAATAAAAAATAACAACAAATGGGATGCTAAAGAATTGTCTGAACAGAAATGTCTTTCCTGGTAATCCAGGGAGCTAGGCAGATCTCCTAGGGAGAAGGATCCCTGTCTTGCAGACCATAAGGAGTGGCCCAATTACACTCCTTAACCTGAATTATAAAATATATGCATCAATACTAGCAGACAGGTTAAAAAAATTCTTAAGGAAATGGATAGCTGAGGAATAAGCTGGTTTCCTCCCTGGGAGATATCTAAAAAATAACATTATTATTATTATTATTATTATTATTATTATTATTATTAGCTTTATAAAGCGCCGTAAATCTACACGGTGCTGTACAAAACCAAGTAGAGTAACATTAGAGTGTTACTGAATATTTTGGAATCCTATGATCTTTATAAAGACCATAAATTAGGGGCAGTGTTTTTGGATTTAGAGAAAGCATTCAACAACATAAATTGGGAATATTTGATGATTCTTTTAGAAGAATGTGGAATTTGTGGTAGATATTTAAATGGTATACAAAATATTTATAAATTTCAAAAGACCCAGATACTGGTAAAAGGTCAAAGAACAAAAAATTGCAATATCACCAAAGGAACATGCCAAGGATGCCCTCTTTCTCCACTCCTTTTTATAATGGCCATGGAAATTTTGATTAAAAAAATCCAGAACGAGAAGGAAATCAAAGTACCAACCATACAAAATCATAGATATCATCTGCGGGTTTACGCGGATGATGTTGTAATTTTCCTAGATAATCCGATAACAGGCATCCAAAAATTGGAGGAGATTTTAAAAGAATTTGGTGATACTTCTGGCGTTAAATAAAAATAAAAGTGGAATATTAACCAAAAACTTAACAGCAAAAGAAATCGATACACTTAAGGAAAAAACAGAATTTCAAATAGCTAGTAAAACCAAATACTTAGGAATTACAATTACCAACCAAAAAATAACAAAAGTAATTATGACAGCACTTGGAATAATATTTAAAAAGACCTAAATGATTGGAATAATAAACAACTGTCGCTTCTGGGTAGAGTGGCAACAATACAAATGTGTGTAGTACTCAAAATGCTATTTTTATTCCAAACATTGCCCATACTGACAAATAAAAAACCATTTATGACCTGGAAAAAAGATATGACAAATTTCATCTGGCAAGGGAAAAAACCCAGAATAAACATCGCAATCATGCAAGATAGAAAAGAAAAAGGGGGGCTGGGTCTCCCCAGTCTCGAACTATATTACAATGCATGTACACTTTTATGGGCAAGACACTGGGTCTTGCTGGATAATCATAAACTGTTAGATTTAGAAGGAATCAAAATGAAACTAGGATGGCACGCATATTTATGTCATGATTCTCCCCAAATAGATAAAGAATTTAATTTATATTGTCTAAGGAAAGCATTATTTAGACTAGTTTGGAAATCCTATAAGAGTTTTTTTCTATCCAAAAATTCCGCGATGGGCTTCCTCACAAGAAGCCTTCCATAAAAGTGAATTCCAGGGAGACTATAAGTGGATCAAATATGAAGACCTTTTAACAGATATAAAGGGAGAAATTAAAATCAAGCTGAGAGAACAACTAGAACAAGAAGGGATGCAAACTACATGAAAAGAGATTCCACTTCAACATTAGGAGGAACTTTCTGACAGTAAGAACTGTTTGACAGTGGAACACACTCCCTTGGAGTGTAGTGGAGTCTCCTCCCTTGGATGTCTTTAAGCAAAGACTGGATGGCCATCTGTCGGGTATGCTTTGACTGAGAGTTCTTGCATGGCAGAATGGGGTTGGACTGGATGGCCCTTGCGGTCTCTTCCAATTCTATGATTCTATGATTTTATGAGTGGCACAAAACATTAAAAGGTATGATGTGCTACAATGGCCCATCAGGCTGGAATAGAGTCGGGGAGGTTATGTTGAAAAGTGGGAAGTCAAGTTCACCCCTCCCTTCTCTTTTTACCATTTGCAAGAGAATATGCTTCTTCTCAGGCAGCATTTCTCACCTCCACTCTTCCTAGACAAGCTTTATGTAAATGTTTTTGGAAAGAGCCTATGGAAAAATCCAGCCTCTGGCAGTGGAATATCATGCAGAGTTTAAATCAATAGTAGCAATTTTTTAAATGGCTAGGTTGCTTATAGACACACATCTTGCCAACAGTGGAAAGTGGACTGTTTTTTCCCCTCTCTCTTACGTATACAGTCTTAATGGTTTTCTGCTGTTATAGGTTTTTTAATGCCATATTTTAATGTTATTATTATTATTATTATTAACCTTTATTTATAAAGTGCTGTACATACAATCTTTTTAATTGGACAGTTCCCTGCCCTCAGGCTTACAATCTAAAAAGAAACGACACAAAAGGAGAAGGGGGTGGGAGGGGGGAAGGGGATGAGGGCCAGCAGTTCTTCTCTACCTTCAAGGCCTGGATTAGGGGAGATGGACTGGAGGGAGGGCTTGGCTTCTTAATGGATGGTTAATCTTCTTCCAAGGAGGCCTGTTGGAGCTAGCCTGCCTCTCTAGTAGGATAATGGATGTTTGTCTGTTGAGGAGGAACTACAGAAGAGATATGAAATCTCCCCCACCTATTCAGCTGCTACTATAATTATTCTGTATGACCCTTGTTTACTATGGGGACTAGCAGCATGTTTGTCTTTTGGAAAAAACAGATTAACAGCTAGCCAGTTTAATACTGAAATGCTATGAAGACAGAGTGAGATTATGTGCAGATTTTCATTAGTTACCATCATGGAGGTAACCCTCCTCTGTGTCTCATCAGTCAGGGCAATATGTTGCTAGAGGATATGGGAAGGGGTCTTTTTTGCTGTGGCACCTCAGTTATGGAATTTCCTCTCCTTAGAGGGCTAAGTGGCACCAATGTTACTGTCATTTCAGTGCTAAGTGAAAACATGGTTACATAGTTGCCAGCATTTCACGGATGAAAACCAAGACACGTGGCCATGCAACAGAGGAGTTTATCAAACGGGGGGGATTTCTCTTAAATTCGAATGAAAAGAAAGTGGGGCCAGAACGCATTCACTTAAAGTCGCTAGTTTCGCGTAATTACGTGAATACACATTGCATTCGAACTGGCTCCCCATTGCCTGAAAATAGAAATTTTGATTAAAAAAATCCAGAACGAGAAGGAAATCAAAGCACCAACCATACAAAATCATAGATATCATCTATGCCCAAATTTGCGTGTGGCAGTCTATCATGCAATAACATGAAACCACATGATTGCATTCAGACTGACTTCCCATTGCCCAAATTTGTGTGTAGTGGGTTATCATGCAATAATATTAAACCCCATGATTGCGTTCAGATTGCCATTGGATTATACTTCCAATTCCCCTTGTCTGATAAACTCCCTAGACTGATGAAGATGGGAAAAGATATTAATGAGGAAGAGCACACAAGCTAGGAAAGGCTGCAGCAGTTTGCTTTTGCCTGGGCATATTGGAAAGGGCAAGATTCCACCTCTCCTCTCCTTTCCTCCTAGCTCAAGTTGACCAGATGTCATAATCCGAAAGGAAGACATAGCACTGCAAAATGTAGATCGTTCAAGAAAAACATAGGACGTTACAAAATAAAAGCTGAAAACACTAATATAAATCTTAATTCATTTCATATGGTTTATTTACAGCTACTATATTACATATACTGTATTTTATTATGCTTTCAAATGTGTTTTTCTGATGAGCACTACACTCCTAGACACTACACTCCTTTTGATGCAGCCTGGAATTGCACTGGCTTTCCTAGCTGATGCAACACTTTGTTACAATTTTGGAGTTCTTCCTGGACAGAAGGTTGAAATGGAGAGCATGTTCTGGAAAAGGAGGATGTCTGGTCACCCTGCCCTAGCTGAATTAATTGAGGGCAAGCTACTTTTGCACTTGGAACTCAGTTTGCAGCAACTGAAGTATACTGAAGGCAAATGAGAAGGTAGGAGAATAGGAAATTTAGGCTTTTGGGGCCTAACTGGTTTTATACCAGTCTTTTCATGTAGACTTGTTTGTTTTAAAGCATTTTGACTGGCTTAAACTGTTTTAATTTGTTCAACTTTTAAATATGTTTTCAGCCTTCTAAAATCATTTTCAGTGTTTACATTGTTTTAATCTGTTAATGTTTTATTGTATGCCATCCTAAGATCTTCTGAAAGAGGGTGGAATTTAAATATATTAAAAATGAATGAATGAATGAATGAATGAAACAGATTTACCTATCTTTAAAAAGTTTCATGATGGGATCAGCTGCCCATAATCTGAGCAGGGGTCACCTCACCCCACATTTGCAAGTAAGGTAAATGACTCCCCCACATTGGGCTGTTGGGTTACTAGTACATGTGAAGCCTGATGGGAGAGATGCAGCGTGAAGCAAACTTTATTATGTTTAATCAAATGGGAGACAGGGGCTAGTAATAAACAGCTGAGATTGTGAGATTTAGATGTGCCTTTTGTTGGCTGCTTATTTCTTTCTCAATATCATTCCATTTTATAGGCATCCAAGTCACCTCCAGAGAAGCACTAAAGAAATGTTGCTGCTAACGTCTTGTGGTACGTAATGTACTGTAGGCTTGTGATATTGGACAATAAGGAGTACCATCTGGCAACTTAAATGTGTGGGATGTTCTTTAGTTCTGCTAGCTCTTCCTACCATTACATGGCTTATGATTTTGCGCCTTCCTGCAATTACTTTTTTCTGGAGCTCAGGTCTCTTTGGAGCAAGTGTGGCCAATGGCCAGTACGCTCTGGATATAAGAAGCTTATCGGACACATTTCCCCCCCGTTATGGGCATGGGAAGGGGCTGCTCGAGGCCACTCGAGTCCAAGAAAAAATGGATTTTACCGCACCCCAAAGTGTCCTCATTTGCCTGGCCACCTGTCTGATCCCAAGCAGCCCTGGGCATGTGGTAGGTGGATAGCTGGGCTGGTAAACAAGTGAGTGAGCCAGTGGAACGGGAGCCTGGAGGACACCATCATCCTTTTATGGGTCTGACTGGGTGGTGATCAGTCAGGGAAAGGGGCAGGCAAGAGAGGAAGCGAGAGGGGAGGGGCAACCATGCATCCATCCTGGCTGCTCAGCAAGGAGGAAGTCAAGGCGGGGGGGGGAGTGCATGGCTGCTGCACTACCCTGCCCCTCTCCCTGACTGATCACCACCCAGCCAGACCCATAAAAGGATGCCAGGTGTCTTCCAGGCTCTCGCTCCACTGCCTCATTCATGTGTTCACTAGCCCAGCTATCCACCTGCCACATGCCCAAGGAGGAAGCTGGCACAGCAGAGGAAGCATGATGAGTGTGCCCCTCATGGTTGCTCCAATGTCCCATATCTCTCCCTGGAGAAGAAGCCAAGGCGGCAGAGGAGGCATGGCGAGTGTACTCCTCATAGCTGCTCTGCTATCCTGGCTCTCTCCCTGGGTAGGAAGCCAAGACAGTGGAGGACAAGCAGCGATATTCTTTCCACACACACCCATTGCCTCACCTGCCCCCCTGGGAAGGGGACTGTGAGAATGAGTGAGGCAGGGGAAGGGAGCCAGAGGAGTCTGCCACTGCTGCTGCCACCTGGCAGCCCTTGCACAGTTTGGGTGGTGGGTAGCCGGGCAGCTGAGGAGTGGAGGGAGGCAGTGGGAATGGAGCAGGGTGGGGTAGACTGCTGCCACACACACACACACACACACACACACACTGTGCCAGCCCTCTGCACCAGGTGACACCAAGGCTTGTGAGGGACACCACTGACTCAAAGCTCACTATGCCTTAGGAAGTCATAATTTCTTTGCCTAAATCAGATTTAACCAACCTGGTGCCTTTCAGATACTCCTATCATCCACAGCTAGTATGGCAGGATGATGAAGGTTTTAACTGAGGACATCCAGGGAGTGCCATGATAGGAAAGCTTGGTCTGAATCAATGACCATCCTGTGAAATTGAAATCAAAATGATTTGCCTCCCAGCATTGTTAAGAGGGTCAAGGATGCTGAAACATTGCACTAAAAGCACAACAACATTTTGCATCAAGGAATGGGTGGGAATCTTACCCTGCTGGCAAAGGAAAAAGATCAAGAATAAACTTTTTGTATAATGACAGAGTGAAGTTCCACTGCAGGATGTTTATTTGGGAAATGTGGCTTCAGACTAGCACTCATATGTACATACTTAAAATAGAAATGTCATTTTAAAAAGTGGCAGGAAAGGAAGTCCAGGATTTTTCATATCTATGTCTTGACATTTTAAGGTACTTTGCGTTCTGACAGCTGAAATGAAGCCAACCGAAACTCAGAGTGGTCATGAACCACCTATGGACCCATTACGTTCCTCTGGTACCTTGCCCATTATAAAAAAGGAAGGATGGGGTCCAGGATATAAGGTACAAGTTAAGGAATGGGAAGCCCTGTGTTCATTTTGTTTTAGGCTAGAAAGCTGATAGTGGCCAGCACTCTGTTACTGACATACACAGGCATAAATTGCATTAGGAAAGTAGAATGTTTTTATTGTGCATTTTGTAATGGTGGTATGCAGCTGACAGGGATGGAAGCAGAGGTGTACATGTAGAATATGTATTGATGCATATTAGGTGGTTGCATGCAATCCAACATGGACCATTGTTCATTCTATAACAAGGCCTGCACCCCCACTGCAGAACACCCAGAGGCCGAATAAAGAACTTGTGCTGATGTACATCACATTATATATTGCAACTGCACAATGAGATGTCAGCCACGTGGATTTAGAAGTGATCTGTATGTTATGTTATATTCAGTATAGTGATTATTATAATGCCAGCAGCACACAACCCTGTTAGCAGTTCTATAAGCTACACTTCAGCAATATAAGATCTCAGTCAATGAAGAGTCCAGGCTTCTGTTGAGAAAGAGGCCAGCCATGGAGCTGTGCATACATTTGCACTTTGTACTCAGTTTACAGCAACTGAAGTAAGCTGAGGAGGAAGGAGGAAACTGGAAGGAGGAAAGACAAATTGGGCATTTTAAAAACAGTTGAAAAAGTCAGACAACAGAGGATTATCTGGTGCTGTCCCTGCCACATCAGGATGGTTGGAGGGCATGGACCTCTAGCCAGTTTCCATTTTTGGTAATCTGTTCAGGCCCCTAGAAGGTCTCAGAAGCTCAAAACTGATGCTCTGAACATTCCTCCAACATGCCACAGTTGCCTACCTCTGCACTCTACTTATTAATAAAACACTACAATTACCATTAAAACATCTTGGGTGCTAAATTCTCTCCATACTCATGCCCCTATTTATCCTAGGGTTGTGCTGTAGGCTATATTTCACAGGAGGGAACTGGCAATACCACCTCTGGATATTTCTTGCCTAATAAAATGGAATCACAGTGTGACTTGAAGGCACCTATATACACTGTGTGTGCACACATACAAAGACACACACACACACATCCTGTGTCAAATTCTGCTTTATGCTGACAGGTCTGGAAACAACTGTTGCTATTTGGATTTCCACCTCAAAAAGGAGCTTGATATATCTGGCTTCTTTAATGCTGAAAAGACAATTTGGCCTACAATGCCGTCTTCTGAGTATTTGTGTTTTTATTCACACTTTGCCTTGTACAGAAAAGGCAAAATGCACCTGGCAGGACAAAGGGGATTCAAACTCCATTTGTCTCGAAACCAGTTGCTTGGACACATACAGGTTTATTTATGAACTGATAGATTTTTCCACATTAGCATGCACATGAAATGTCTTACAGGTTTTGTTGAAGGAACAGCAAGCAGAGAAGCAACTCATAGAAAGAAAAGGGCAGAGTGTCAGAAATGTCTCTTTAAAAGGCCATAATAAAAGCATCTATAAAGTGTACTTTTAGCACTTTTGATAAGGATCCCAATGAATATTTTTAACTTTGATACTTAAAGGAACACAGTTAAGGCAGAGTCTTGAGTGTCCCCCAGGAATTCTCCCTGAGAATGTATATTATTTTGCTTTTGTTCATGGGGTCATTGCTTTTTTATGCTGCTATTTCTCTCTTCCTCCTTTGCTTCTGTTGCCCTAGTGTGTGTTGAAGTTGAACATGAGTCAACAGTGCGATGCAGCAGCTAACAAGGCCAATGCGATTTTAGGCTGCATCAATAGAAGTATAGTGTCTAGATCAAGGGAAGTAATAGTGCCACTATATTTTGCTCTGGTCAGGCCCCACCTGGAATATTGTGTCCAGTTCTGGGTGCCACAATTCAAAAAGAACATTGAGAAACTGGAGCATGTCCAAAGGAGGGCGACTAAAATGGTGAAGGGTCTGGAAACCATGCCCTATGAGGAACGCCTTAGGGAGCTGGGGATGTTTAGCCTGGAGAAAAGAAGGTTAAGAGGTGATATAATAGCTCTGTTTAAATATTTGAAGGGATGTCATATTGAGGAGGGAGCAAGCTTGTTTTCTGCTGCTC
The DNA here is from genome assembly GCF_019175285.1 of Sceloporus undulatus. NCBI lineage: Eukaryota > Metazoa > Chordata > Lepidosauria > Squamata > Phrynosomatidae > Sceloporus > Sceloporus undulatus. The sequence continues at coordinate 211,003,894 of NC_056524.1, forward strand.
CAGAGACTAGGACCCAGAGCAATGGATGCAAGCTGCAGGAAAAGAGATTCCACCTCAACATTAGGAGGAACTTTTTGACAGTAAGGGCTGTTCGACAGTGGAACAAACTCCCTCAGAGTGTAGTGGAGTCTCCCTCCTTGGAGGTCTTCAAACGGAGGCTGGATGGCCATCTGTCGGGGATGCTTTGATTTTGATTTTCTGCGTGGCAGGGGGTTGGACTGGATGGCCCTTGCGGTCTCTTCCAACTCTATGATTCTATGATCAACACACATTTTAAGTTCTCATAATAATGGTGCCAGTTTTCAAATAGTTATAAGGGACAATTGAAATTCATGACAATGAAAATCAGGAAGTAGCTGTTAAGTTTGTGTTCTACTGAAATCCTAAATGAACATTGATTTCAGTTAGCCACGTATTTCTTGTGAAATTAACATATTTTCTACATTCATACATTATATAACAGACACATTTCTGTCTTTATGAAGACCCCAAAATACAGGATTATTTTCTTTTTGCATTTCATTCAATCTGTATAAAAGGGAAAACCTTCTAACCCTGAAAATGAGGACACTAAGAGATACCTCCAGTCTGATAAAGGACAAGCATTCCAAATTTCAAATAATAAGGGACACTTGACAAGCCAAGTTATAATAACATGAGATGTACCATCGTTGTGGCATCACCATGTCAGTCACTAGTAGCTAATAAAGTAAAAAGGCCATATAGGTACAGAAGGTTGAGACAGACTATGAAAGCAATGAAGGAGAAAAAAGCAAAATGGCACTGAGAAGAAGACAACAAAAAAAAAAAAAAAAAAGGGAAAAAAAGGCAAACCTGTTCATAGCACATATGAATGCTGAAAGTCACCACAAAATGGGAAATGCTTTGTGAGTATTATGCAAAGCAACTCAACATGGGGTCAATAGTTTTGACTTGCTCTACTACAAATGGGCAAAAATAAGCAATTGTTTATTTATGAGTGCACTAGGCTACATCTCATGTGCTACAATTTTACAAGATGGGCAGGGAAACCAACAAGCAAATTAATGGACAGTCCATTAGCAGCAGCTATCAGGCTGTACATGGGGCTCCTGCTTGCACTGGTGTTTTGTCTAGATTCACCCTAGAGAAGGGGCTTACGTTTCAGCAGTGTATGCTAGGAAGGGCCTGCAAAACTCCACTGTGAATGTATACTTCATGCTTCAATAGCTTTTCTGTTGTGCAGGATTCCCAGCCCATTGCATTGGATGGATTAATGCCCTCTCAAGGGATTTGCTGCCTCTTCCACTCCACCCGCCCTCTGCCACTTCAATGGCATTTCCCTCTCAGCAAAAACACACTGCATTGAAAACAAAGTTCCATTCAGTCATTTCACAAGTGGAACAGGTTTAACTCATTCGACCCGGCAGACAAGCCTTCCTATATCTCTGGTTAAGCCATGGCTCAGATGACTGGGTTCATAGCATTTGTAAGAAACAGCACTGCTGCAGGGGCAAGAAGAGGCTTTGAGAAGTCACCTATTTACTCCATGGCTCCTGGGATAATATACAGCCAGCTTACATATTAAACCTTCTGTTACTGATTTGCACTGTGATTGATTTACAGTGGAAGTCTTGTGCTGATGATCTGACTTTTTCCAGGATAAGCCTGGAAAAGCTATTCTTTTGGACTACAAATCCACCATCCAATGTGTCCCCTAGGGTATTAGGCTTTCTTTTAGCTTCCTTTTTTGTGATGAGGAGTGATGCATGTCCACTTTCTTAGCAGTTAGTTGCTAACCAACCTCATGCACATACCCTATTATTTTTAATGGGGCATGAGCATATGCGATTTCCCCCTTATGCGGAGGGGTCCGAAATGGATCCCCCGCATAAGGGGAGCATTGTATTTGATTCTTATGGATAATAGAGATATAGAATTTAAGGTATTGTACTATGTTGTATTTTATGATTATTGTACAGTGCTTTCACATTTTTGATGTTAAACAGTTTGTAGGTATTTTCAATAAGAAACTAATTAATCAGTTGCTAAGTAATTAAATAATTAAATAATTAGTGTGGTGTAGTAGTTTGAACATTGGACTATGATTCTGGAGACCTAGGTTCAAATCCCTGCTCCCTGTTGAAACCCACTGCATGACCTTAGGCAAGTCACACTCTCACAGCTTCAGAGGAAGGCAATGGCAAACCCCTTCTGAACAAATCTTGCCAAGAAAACCCTGTGATAGGCTTGCTGTACGGTTGCCATAAGTTGGAAATGACTTGAAGGCACACAAGAACAACACAACAACTAAAACAATAGGTTGTAACCAAAAAGTTTAGGGAATATTAATTTGGCTCGATTATGTCTGGGTTACAATCAGCCTTAGGGGCTTGTCTCTATGTTTACAGAGGTCAGAGGCAAAGAGCTGCAGAGGCAAGATTCTTCTGTTAACTGTATTTATTAAATTAGTTGAACTCTCACACACACAGGCTTCACACACTCTCTCACAAGCACACAAGAAGCTAAGAATCAAAGGAGTTAGATTGGAATAGAACTGAGGCTTCACTAACAGTGGTATTTATGAGTAGTGAGGTTGCTCCAGTAGATGCGGTTTGGTAGATGGGATGTGGGACTCAGTTGTTCTTGAGCTCTTGGAGTGGCAACAATGAGCCGGGTCTAGCACAGTTTCGAGTAGCAGAGTGGCTGCCTGCAACTAGTCCAACTAGTCCACTGAACAGTGGAAATTTGGGGTTTTTCAGGGCAAAGTTCCAGGGGTCCCATGGTCAGTAGTCCGAATTGTATGAGGTATCCCTCTTGCATGGGGACTTCTGAGGTGAGAATTACTGTGTAAATGAACAGATTCCTGCTTTAGATAGCCCACAGGACCTGAGAGATGGGAACAAATATTGCACAGAAACTAATGTAGTTTTGCTTCATAGGATTTCCTTGCCTTCCTTGAGGTGTGTAGTGAGTCACAGCTCCCTAAACTAGCCAATGTGACCCCTTCATTTGGAAGCTATGGCAGATACATTCAGGATCACAGAGGGGTGAATCTCACCCTATTCTTTGATATCAAAATGAGAAACATAGGATCTGGGTAACAAAATATTTGTCAATAAGTAACTAATTAAAGAAACAAGTAGCCCATTATCATCTGAAACTCTTATAAAACTGCCAACCAGGAGCAACACTTTATGAAGTACCATCATGTTAGTCTCTCTCAGTGCCTCAAGAGCAAGAAACCATATGCTTCATTTCAACACATTGTCAGTGACAGTGACTGAGACATGCTACACAGGACTTCTGGTGACTGGAATTGTAATACTGACATCCTGGTTTATTACATGGCCTAATCATTCTCTGTGTTGAATGTCCCTGTTCTCTTTACAGGTTGGCTCTTGTCTGATTCTACTATGTGTTCTTCCACTGAAAGAAGCTTCTCGGTATATGCACATTATGAGAACAGCAATGGGATGTTGATCCAACCACATCTGCTTTCAGTACTCCCAGCCTGCTCTGTAAATTGCAGATGTAGCCACAAGAGTCAAAATGTACAGCAAATCTGCTCCTTGTTTTTCCATCCTCTGAAGTAGTTCCTTATGTGATCTGTCTGTTTCAAATAGTGTATGCATGTAAGAAATGCCTCAGCTGTCTTTAGCACTTACAGTTAATGCCAGGCTGCCTTCTTTAGCCAGACATTAATTGAAACTGAGCTTGTCCCATTCCTCCTAAATGCCTTTGTAGCTGCTTTCTTGGGGAAAAGGCTAATACTCAAACAAGGTCTATTATGGAGGAAACATGTATTGTGACTTGATACCCCAGGGAACCTTGGGAGTTTGTGGAGGGGGAGGGGAAGTATCACACCAGGTGCTCTCCTGTTTAGTCTGGAGCCTTCAAATCCCTATTTCCTCCAATTTAATTCCAAGTAAAGAAGAATATAGCATTACTGGAAACAGATCTAGTTGGCTGAGCCAACTTCAGTAAGCTATACAGTATGAGGGAAAAATGCTGTCCAAAAAAAAATTGCAGGTTGATATGGGGGTGGTGGAGATTTCACTCAGAGGAAAGCTGGACTTGGATCTCTAAGATCAGACTACTTTGAGATCTATCAGCTCACTGTTAGGAAAGCCACTTTTAGTCACAGTTTTCTATCTCTGAAATGAGAACAATTGTCATAGTGATCTTTGGACATGGTTGAGCTTCTTAGCTCTTCCTTTTAGGCAACACAGAAGAGGCTTTGGTAACATCAGCAAGAAACCTCTTTATTACTTATAGACAGGGTCAAATTTTGCTCTTGTGCAGAGCAAGGCAGATGCTTCAAGCAGCAAATGTTCAGTAGAGGAGGCAATGTCAGTAGCCCGCTAACCATTCCCCTCCATTGGAAGGCAATGGATTGTATTCCAGGTAGCCCTTCACCCAGCCGGCTCTCCTTCAGATGATACGTTCATATTTGCCAGTCTGGTTTGTTTTTGTAAGTGGGGCACTGGGGCAAGTTCTATAGGCAGAGAGGGCAACCATCTTGTCATTCATCTAAGGTAGCACAATGTATTGAGTTTCAAACATAAGATACACTAATGCATACAGAACAACACCATACACTGCCTGAGCTTCTCTCCTGCCAGCCCACTCAGATCTCAAGGGAAAAAGAGGAGATCCAACTCCCTGAAGGCTCATGTAAAACTATACAGACACATTAATAAATGAACAATTGTGACTGTCCATTTACACATGTGGAAAGAGAGGATACAAAAACTGCAAAGGAGCTTAGAGATTCAAAGAGATTATACATCCAAGATAGTATTTGGCCTGCCGGCCTGCCTGCCTGCCTGCCTTCCTCATCTATGCTATATGTCTCATACCCTGCAATATTGCACAGATGAAAATGGGGATACATGTAGCCAAGCAACATCAAAATGTGGTCAAAATGACCAAAATATATTAATGAGGAAAAACACACAAGCAAGGAGAGGCTGCGGCAGTTTGGGTACACAGGGAAGTATATGGACAATATGTTGGGTCATCATGTATTGGGCATCAAGGACTGTTTTTTGCAGGATTTACAAAGAGGTGTTGGAAGTAATAAGAAGAAAAGAGGTAGCGAGGAGCAGGGATATAAAGTAATACCTTAGAGACTAGCTGATATATGTCAGGATAAGCTTTTGAGAACTCCAGTACATTGCAACAGATGATGCTGTTGCTTTAATTTTAAAAGCAATATAACAAGTAAGAACAAAATCACTTTGTTAGTAACACGTAAACAGCTTCTAAATATTTTCAAAAGTTATTTTTTTCAGGGCATTTCAAGAGGCAAAGTTTTCAAGTGTTACATTCTCTTACCATCCCTAAACTCCCCCCCCCCCCAACTTAAAAAAGCAACAGAAAGTAATGGGGCCCATAAAAGCTTATGCTGGAATATATCAATAAATCTCAATGGTGCTGCTAAATCCCCCCTTCTCCTTACCAGCCCTTTATATATTGAAACAGACTAACATGGCTATCGCCTTGAAAAGAGCTATGTTGGGGATAGATGCCTATGAAATTTGAACAGACACATTCAACACAGCAGTTAAAAGAAAAGAAAATTTCTTATCTGGATATGCCATGTATTTTCCTTAACTCCAAACACTGTGATGAGATACCAAGAAGTCTTTGTGATTTAAGTCAAGTTTGGGGAATGCTTCTCTCTACATTTCTGAAAACCACATTTCTGAAGGGAATGTGGCCTTCACTTTCTGTTGAAGGCTTGAAGCCATAAGTGTGCAAAGTCTTTCTTTTGCACACATCATCCACCTGCCCATTCATATGCACAAACATTTGTTGTTGTTATTGATTGCTGTCAAGTTGGCTTCAACTTAGGGCAGCCCTGTGAATGAGAGACCTCCAAGACATCTTGTTATTAACAGCCCTGCTCAAGTCTTGTAAACTTAGTTTCTCTATTATCAGTCTTTCCATCAACTTTTCAATCAACCTTTATGTCTTTATTATCAACTTTCCAAGCTTTGGTGGGTGAGTGTGAAATGAATAGAGAAACCTCAGTGTGAAATGGGGTCCCTCCATTCATTTCACACTCAACCATCAAACCTTGGAAAGTTACTTTTCAAAACAATTCATTCCATTACTTATTACGGTGTTTAAAAAGTAATCCCTTGATGTTATTTATTCTGATGATGAAAAAGGTTGACTTGCTAAGTTAGTTGTTGCACTGTTTGTTGCTTTCTCATTACTTTCTGTTACTTTTTAAGAGGGAAAGCTTAGAAGCGGTAAGAGAATAGTGTAACACTTGAAAAATTCCATTCAGAATACCTCTTGAAATACCCTAATCAGTAATTTTTGAAATTAACTAGAAGCTGTTACTTGTTTTGCTAATAAAGAAACTTTGTTCTTACTTGTTACGTTACTTGTAAAATGAAAATTTGTTATACCCTCATTATCAGTAACAGTGTGACTTGCAACTGATTACTTTCACTTTCTAACAAACCTATACACACACCATTAATCCACCATCATTTCATCCCACACTTCCTCACTTATTGCACTCCTCATCCACATTCATAGATTCACACATACAAGCACATACCCCATGCAACAAGGTTTCCTTCATGTGAATGGGATTATTAGGGTTTAAATTAAATCATGGAGAAAGCAAAGCCTAAAGGTTTGCAGTTATTAATAATAGGGAAATGAATGCACACACTCCACTGAAGTTATTTCTCATGTGGCTGAAGACCAGCAGTTGTACCCAGCTATGTGTTATTACCCCACAGACTAGCCCCCCTTCACCTCTAGTCAACTTTTGATATAAAAAATTAATATTAAAAGGGATGTTTTGGTCATGTAGTCACTCAGAGTGATCAATACCCAAATAGGGAGATCCAGCGGGCTCAGCTTGGAAGCACTAGCACACATAGACAAGGTAGGTCCATTGAGGCTGGAATCTGCATAATCCCTTCATGTAGGAGTAAGATTGTGGGTAATGCATCAGGTACATGCCCAAAGGTTGGGAATCAAAGGCCACTTCCTTCTGGAGATGACACCTCTTTATGTGAGGCATTTGAAATCATTGTCCTGCCATATCCACACACCTCTGGCCATTCTTCCTCCTTTTGAACCATTAGATATAGGCTAGATCCTGGCTTTTAAAACATTACCCAAATCCGTCTTGCTACTTCCTGTTGAGCTAAATTCATTCCCCTATTGAATACTATTGTGGGTGCTGTCACGGGACTCTTGCATTTTGGGTAACAGTGCAATTTACTTGGCCATTGTAAAGAACAGATCTGTGGCTTTTATGGTAGAGGAGGCTTTGTGGCAAGGGAGAGCTTTGAAGCACTGTCTTGATAAGTGAACATTTTTGCTCCTGAAGAGGCATATTGGTGAGAGTATGGCTAACGGTTCATTCAGAGTTGTACTTGACCCGCAGTCCCCCATTTTAAGACATGATTCTATCTACACACAAGTTGTGCAGGCTCTTTTCTGTCATAGCTCAGAACAAAAAAGATGGAATCCCGTGCTTTATCACTTTTTCATATGCTCCAGTATAAGCTGGGCCAGGTGGTGGGAGCCTCTCTTAGCAGGATATGGTGGCTTGGCTGGTGATGCTTTCACTGAGGTTTCTGGATCCACCAGGAGCTAAGTCTCTGTTAATCTCATGTGCACAAAGGTTTGGAAAACAAAGCATGGTTTCCATGGTGTGGAGGCTCTCTGAACATACCTGAGGGATGCTGCCAATGCTACTTACTTTCTTCTGGAGAACAGCGTGTTGCAATGGCAAATCCCCACCTCCTGTCCTGATGTGATAAAATGCTGATGAAAACACACTGGCCTGGATTAAAGTTAAATATTGGCCTGGAAAAAAAGATGCCTAGAAAGCAGGTTTCCCATTGTGAAAAAGGGTGGCATTTAGGGGCTGACCAATCCTAGCCTGACATGGAGTGTTAGCAGAGTTTTTCTTGCTCCTCTGAGAGGAAGCCTGGGAAATTTGAGTGTCTGGCAGCAGCCGGCAGAATGGTTTCTAAAAGAATTTGCTGAGTGGGGAATTTTTATTGGGAAGTCAGCTCAGAAAGAGTCCGGAGAAAGGTAACAGAGCAAAAGCCCTCTTGCTTAAAGCTTCTGCAAATAATGCAGATCAGCAAAGTGTGTTGCTGGATGAGATGGGAATGATTGCTGTGGCCTCATTGATAAGTGTAAAAGATGTGATTAGAGGAGCATGATAGACTCTGCCATGAGTCTCTATAGAGACATGTCTAAGGGCCTTATAGCATGAGTATCCTATCCTGCAACACCTGCATAATCTGTAAAAATGCTATCACTTTCTTATCTTGAGCACTGGTTCTTCTGGCTTGGAACTACACCCAAGGATCAGCCACCCATAGACACACCCTCCCTGTATGCTGCCGGAGCAAGAGCCACTACACTGATGCAAAGCCTGGGTGGAAAGCCTTGCCTTGTGTAACTACTTGCTACTCTCTGTGTTTGTGAAAGTGGACTTTATCACATGGGGGGAAATCAGGGAATTCAAAAGGCATACAGGGAAAGTTGAGCGATTGCAGATATGATGATCACACTCACTGCAATTAGAGAGGGCTTATCTTGGGAATAACCAGGTAATAACCAGCAACAAATCATTTACGGGATTTCCCCATGAATGATTTCTTGCTGGTTGTTTCCTGGTTATTTCTGGGATAAGCCCTCCCTAATTGTGATGTCAGGTGATAATCTTAGCCACGATTACGTGACATTCCCTGGATAATGCCTTTTTAATCCCCCAATTTCCCCATGTGATAAAGTCCATGGAGAGAGGGAGACAGAGACAAAGGCTTTAACACACCAAAGTATTGTAGCATCAGAAACTATGGAAGAGAGCTGGATCTCTCCTGATTACTACATTTCCCCATCCAAAGCACACCCACTGACAACCAACTAACCACCCAAAATCAGCATAAACACTCAATTGTACTTTTGCATAGGAAATCACAGCATGACCAAAACGGTAAAGGAGGTAATTGCTGACTTTTTTCTGTTAGGAAAAAAAACAAAAAACCACAAATTGTATCCCATGGGACAGCAACAGAAGAGTGATGACGTGATGCAGAAAGCACAAACAGAGGGTGCTATTGTGCAAGGCAATTGTGCTTTAATTGTCTCATGTGATAAGCCTCTCACAGCTTTAAGTGTTTCCTCCTCTTTGCAGGCAACTCTTGGAAGAGGTGGAGGAAGACATTTCTAGCAGAGATTTCCCAGAATTCCTTATACCTCAACTGTACTGATTTTGATGGAATTGGAGGGCTGGGGATTTTGTCGTTTTTCTTTTTAATGTGAACTTGCCTCTCTCATTCACAGTTTCAAGCCAATGTATGAAGTGACATTCATACTTCTCTGAATTTTGCACCAGAGTTCTCCAACTGAAAATTTTTCATATAGATTCTGTGGAATAGGAATAGGAATAGGTGAGCTGGAAAAAAAGTATATTATTTAAAATTATTCAAGGAAAATTGTTTGCAAAAATGTACTTCATCAAACAAATTTGCATATAAATCTAGAGGCACTAGAAGTATTAGAAGAAATGAAAGCAAAAATGTGTTGTTTAAACTTATGTGCCCTATTAAAAATTTTAGAATTCAGGAGGAATCACATTTACATTGGACAAGTTCTCAAAAGCTGGGATGAACTAAAGGCAAAATTGAGAACCTGAGAAAAATTGAAATTGAAAGATTTATTTATAGGATTAACATGTTTTTCTGAGCCTTGTTTCAAAGACCTATAAATTTTTTGGCATTTGCCTCTCTTCCTCTCCTTTTTTATATCTCCTTGGGAACCTTCCTCCCCAAAGCTTTCAATTGGTGCCTCCAGAGGGGAAAATACTTCTGAAATTCCCAGAGCTCCCAGCATTCCCAAGACTTTTCATGTCCAGATGAAGAGTTGCTGAATTGACATGTGGAGGGCAATATGCCTCCTGTTCTCTCTCTCTCTCTCAGCTAGTGGTGCCATGTCAGTGGGGTGGTACACCTGTCTTGGGTTCTCATCTAGAGTTTTAGTGACCTATCCAAGGTATGACATCTATTTGGTGGGTGGAGTTCAGCACCTTGGCTAATTATTTAATTACTTATTTCTATTTAATATACATTTCATCTTTCTCCCAATATGAGACACATATTGGCCACTTACAGTACAGGTTAAACCAAAGTCCAGCTAAAACAATGTAAGTACAAATGTTTTCAAAAGAAGCATTAATTTTAAACAGTTTTTAAAGTACAGTATTTAAAATATAATATTGAAGATAAAGGCTAGCTCCTTTAAAGTTTAAAATAAATCTTGGAATGGATTCATTCCTCCATGGAAGCTACCAGCACACTTCACATTCTGGAACAATTTCTCCCACACACTTCAGTTTCGGAACAATCTCTCCTATCATTTCCATGTGAGATAACAAGATCAAACCGTGAGGAACATCATCCACCAATGACTGGGAGTGAATAAGAGTCTCTCAGCATAACTAACTGTTGAGGAAGGATTGAAATAATTACAAAATGACACTTTCCAAGCCTGTCCTTGCCAGGTAGTCCAGAAGGAGACAATGTTTGAAATAATTATACATACCTTTTCCTTTATATCTTTATTGCTATGTAAATGAAAGGTCTAACTGCATTTTTAAATGAAAGATGAACAATTAGGGAGGGATATTTGCTGATATTCGCATCCCCATACCGAAATATAAATTCCAGCACTGGCAAAATTAAGAACCAATCTACATGCATGTGCTTACATCTGGCAGTATTTCTCTGGTAGTATAGTACCTTGTGAATGGAGCCAGTAAAATGTTTCCTTCCTGCATGAATATGCCCTTCCAGACAGTCAAGACCTGGGTTAAAAAGGGAAGGAAAGAAAGGAAATCATGATTTGTGGAATATTGGAGGGGTTGAGTGAATGTGTGTTTATTTCATTATGTGTGAAACATTTCCATTCTCTACTGGAATGCTGACCCAGAACACCAAACCATTAACAAAATGGTCTGTACATTTTCATGAAGTCTAGAAATGTATTTTAAACAAAACAAATACAATGAAAGTTGAAACGTTCAACATTCTGAAATGTATTGTATTTTTCAAACTGTGCATTTCTCTGGTGTAGAATACTCATCCCAATACTAATACAGTGCATGTGCTCTTTCAACCAGACCCCCCAGAGTCTCTCTATAGGAACTGCTTGAAAAACTAAAACTAACAATGGATAAAAAGTCTGTGTTTGATTTTCTTGGCTCCAAGCCCTGGGATTTCTCCCTGTTTGCATAGTAAGAGGTTCCAAACCAGGTGCCTGCAGGAGGTAGACTTGTCGGCTCATTTCCTCTGATATCTGGGTCTTTGCCAAAAGAACTTATACTAGAGCTATTCCAGTTTAGGGAGCTCTGAGTGAAAACTGGTGAGATGGCAAAGGCCAGGGAGATTTATGAATTGGCCTGCAATGCTGTGGATGACGGCTGCTCACAAAGAAACCCCATTGCTTGTTTTGAGAATGAATGACTTCAGATAAGCTGGTTTAGCCACCTGGTCTCACAGTAGAAGGGAACTGCAACCAAAGCAGATTCCCTTATGCATAGCATTGCCCTGAATGTAATGATGTGGGAGATGTTATTTGGAATGAAGAGGGAAAGGAATCTTGAGCCAATGTGAACAGATACTTTCTGTTCACAAAGGTCAGTGTCTGCAGGCCCATGCACCAGACAGAATTCACATCATTTTGCCCGAGAAGTTATTTTTTATTTAGCCAACATGCAGGGGATCATAAAAAAAAGAAGTGTAGGACCAGAGGTGGGGGAAGCATTAACAACAACAACAAAAAACCTATCACAGAGTTCTCAAACTGTTTGGACAAACAACAACAATCTTTTACTGGCTGAGGAATTTTGGATGTTACATGCTAGAATCCTACTGGTAACATGCAGGCATTAAGTTGCACTATGCATGAGGAGTGAAGTTTTTGGAAAATGCAGAATGGACATATCCCGCTGATGATAGCAGGGGTGGATTTTTGCATGCAGAACCGCTGTGCCTAGAATAGTGTGCTATGCACACTACATTGTGTACTACCTTTGTGCATTGTACAATGAAGTGACAGCTGAAGGGCTTCACAATTTTTCATACATTGCACTATAGGGATTGCGTGGTGGTATGAGTGCTTGACTAAAACCCTGGAGACCAGGGTTCAAATACCCACTTGGCAAAGGAAACCCACTGGGTGACCTTGGGCAAGTCACTGTCTCTCAGCTTCAGAGGAAGCAAAGGCAAACCTTCCCTGAACAAATCTTGCCAAGAAAAATGCATAGTTTTGCCTTACTGTTGCCATATGTTGGAAACAATGTGAAGGCATACAATAACAATAACAAAGTGCTAGCATGGCATACATCCACCAATGGATAATTACATTATACTGTGGTTATGTAGGATCCTAGCAATTGTCTAATAAGATAACTTTTCTAAGCAGGGCCCTAGCACACTCTTTTGTTGTTTCTTCTCTGTTTTCATCATCTGCGGAGCGTGGCAAGATATGATATTGCATTCTGGTCACCTCTAAATAGAGATAGTAAGGTGAGTGCTGGTTCACATTTAAAACAAAACAAAACAAACAACCCCCCCCCAAGAAAAAAACCCTGTCTTTGGCAAACCAGACATTCAGAAGTACAAAGCCACCAATTTTGTAGGATAGCTTGCTTTTTCCCATACAGTATGGTGTAATTTTCTGCAAGCTCCCTTAGAATTTTCACTTGGAAATAAGAGGTAGTTAAAATGATATGTTGGATGCACAAAGCTTTTTAGCCCATACAGGTATCAATCTGTCTTTGTTTCATGTTTTTCCCCCCAATGCATGCAATGTTTAGCAGCCAGCATGGTGTAGTGGTTTGAGTGTTGGACTATGACTCTGGAGACCAGTATTCAATTCTTACTCATCCATGGAAGCCCACTGGTGATCTTGGGCAAGTCACACTCTTTCAGCCTCAGAGAATGACAGTGACAAAATACCTCTGAATAAATCTTTCCAAGCCACATGATAGGTTAAGCTTATGGTCGCCATATGCTGGAAATGACTTGAAGGTACACAACAACAAGCAGCAGCAATGTTAACATGAACTACCAGCTTCTAGCCTGACCAAAGGAGACTAGTATGCAAATGGTGCAATTGCACACATGAGTTAAAAGTCCTTTAAAAGTGATGCCAATCAGCATGAAACCATCCATTCATTAGCCATTTAAATAGAACAACAGGGGCTTTACTTTCTAGTAGCTGGCCAGTCAAGTGTATTCATAGAACAACACAAGCCTACTAACTAGTCAAGTGTAGTCATTAGTACAGCACACAGGCCCCATAAGCTTTGTCTGCCATCCAAAGCACTGAAGATGACCTAGTGTGGAAAAAAAGTAACACTTACAAGTTTGAGCTCATATGTGCTTGTGAGCCAAAAAGAAAACGCCTGGAGTAGTTAAAGAAGAAAAGTAGCGAACAAGAGAAATTGGCTTGTCCAGCAAGGGACAGAAGAGAACAATTTCAAGCACAAAACACAGGCAATCCAAGGTTATTTGTCTCCTGAATGTTATGATGATGGTCACACAGTCTAGGTTTAATTGTAGGGCAATGTTTTGAGTTGTAAAGGTCTACAGATAAAGGTATTTCTTTCTTCCAAGTGGTCCCCCCCCCCCCCACACACACTTATTATTTTCTTTTCTGGCCCACTGACACTTTTTTTCTTTCTGGATTATTTGTAACACTCCTTTCTTTTTGCTGGAATCTCTCTCTCCTCTATAGACCTTTTCTCTGGGTTGAGACCTTCATCTGACTGAGGTTTTGGCTGTTCTGATCACCGAGATGAACATTTTCTGATTCATCTTTGAGGGTCCAATCTTGGATATACATTGCAACAACACAACCCTTCCCTTCCTGATACAATTGCTTTTTTTTTAATATAATGGTGAAAATTGCTTCAAACTATAAATAAAAATAAATGAAGGACCTGGCACAAGGCTGTTGAAAATATTTTAGTGTGTGTGTGTTTGTGTTTATGTATACTGGTGCCACCTTGATCCTTCTGGTTTTATCTGGTTGGCACCTTTCCCTCTGAGCACAGCATTTCCGAATGGAAGCTCTCATTACTGGAAAGGGTAGTGTGCCAGCTAGCAACATTATGCAGGAAAACCAAGGGGTATATGGGGTCAGAGCTCATGAAAATGATAATGTTGAGCATGACAATGCTGATCTACTAATTTTGGAGGCATCAGGTATAATACCTCTGTATCTCAAAGCAAGGATAGAAAACTTAAACATGAGTAGAACTTTTGACTCCTATTTTCCCTTCACCTATTTTAGTAATGTAAGTCCTAAACACACTTGTGTGCCTTCAAGTAGTTTTCAACTTATGGTGAGCCAAAGGCAGTGGTGATGAACCTCTGGCACGCATGTCCTTTCTGGCACCCAAGCTCTCTGTGTCTCACCCCTTCCTGTCCTTTTAACTGGCTTCCAGGGGAGGGCAGTGGAAGGAGCGGAGCAGGTGAGTGCCTGTTCCTTCCCCTCCATCCTGTGTCTTTAACTGGCTCTCAGAACTAGTTAAAGGTATGGGAGGATGGAGGAAGGAGCGGGGGGGGTTACCCTTGCCATCCCGTGAGGCTGAGAGAGCTTGACTTTTGTGTGTGGTACAATCAAGTCGTTTCCAATTTATGGCGAACCTAAGGTGAAACTATCATGGAATTTTCTTGGCATGTTTCATCGGGGGGGGGGGTTGCTGAGAGTGAGGCTGTGTGTGTGTGCGCACGCATGCATGCCTTCAAGTTGCTCCTGGAGCTAAGGTGAAACTATCATGGGGCAAGCATTGTTAGAGGGGGATTTCCATTGCCATCCTTTGAGGCTGGGAGAGCATAACGTGTGTGTGTGTGTGTGTGTGTGTGTGTGTGTGTGTGTGTGTGGTGCCATCAAGTCATTTCTGACTTATGACGACTCTAAGGTGAAACTGTCATGGAAGTTTCTTGGTATGTTTTGTCAGAGGGGATTTGCTATTGCTAGCCTGAGGCTGACAGAGTGTGCCTTGGGTTCCCGCCCCCCCCCCCCCCAGAAGTCTCACCCCCTGGATGACAGAAGTTCTTCCCCCTGGAAGTCTCTGCCCCCTGGCAGTGAGGAACACTGGTGCAGAAACACCACTGCGTTTGGGCATTCAGTCTCTAAAAGGTTTGCTATCACTGCCCTAAGGCAAACTGATCATGGGGTTTTATGGGCAAGATTTGTTCAGAGGGGGTTTGCCTAAGCCTTCCTTTGAGGCTGAGAGAGTGTGACTTGACTAAGGGCACTAAGTGGTTTCCATGGCCAAGTATGTATTTGAACCTTGGTCTCCATAGTAGTAGTCCAGCACTCAAACCATTATATCACGGGGTGAGGGGGATTTAATAGGGTGTACTCCTCTCTGCCATGGAGCTTTGTTGTTTCTGGCTTATGGTAACTCTAAGGCGAGGAGTTTTCTTGGCAAGATTTGTTCAGAGGAGATTTGCTTTTGACTTCCTCTGACAATGAGAGAGTGTGACCTGCCTAAGGTCACCCAGGTGGTTTCTACGGTTGAGTGAGGATTCAAACCTTGGTTTCCAGAGTGTAGTCCAGTGCTCAAACCACCATATCACACTAGCTCCTGAATAAAAATGTACAGGCTTACATTGTCACAAACTTAGCAGACATTCCTCTGTGAAAGGACTGGTAATGATAGACCAGCTGCCCAAATGACAGCTTGTCTACCATTACTGGTCATCTTCTTTGTTTCATAGTCAAATTGGAATAATAGGAGATTATGAGATCATAAATCCCAAGCCAATCTGTCTATGAGGCACTTGCTGTTTAGTCCTTATGTGTCAACAGGAATGACGTTTCTGTAGTATTCTGACTTAAAACTGTGGCATCTCTGATCTTGACGTTGTTTGTCTAGCCCATTCCCTTCTTCTTCATAATCTGTTTCCTCTGTTAGCAACTCTGTAATGAAAGGGTATAATCAGAGCCAGCACAATGTAGTAGTTTGAGTGTTGGATCACTACTCTGGAGACCAGAGTATGAATTCCCACTCAGCCATGGAACCCACTGGGCAAGTCATGCTCTCTCAGCCATACAGAAATGCAAAGGGAAATCTCCTCTGAGCAAATCTTGTCAAGAAAACTTTGGTTCACTTTAGGGTTGTCATAAATAGGAAACAGCCTGTAGGCACACAAAAACAATGAAAGGGAGTGCCATCTTGTTCGTCAACTCAGCAAACAAAATATTGTGGGATGACCCCACTGAAAGGAATTCCTCAATTTTGCCCTTCTTGATCCCAGACTGACAGCTAGTGCTCCAGTTCCTGATTCAGTTTGAATCTTTTCTCTGTTAAAGGTATGTTCACCTGCCTTCTCCATTGTTCAGCCTTGGCTTTGTGTTTATGGTGCTGTCATCTTTATCATCTTACTTCAAGCCTTGATCTCAATTAATCCACAACCATAGTCTACCTTTAATTGGCTCTGATTTTTGTCTAGACTCAAATTGCAATGTTGCCAAATTTTAAGTCCTGCTTGGCAGCAATAACTTGCTATAGAGCACCTGGCCCATCTTTAGAAGTCATTAGAGCAAAACATATAATCATCCATGCAGCACCTACAAAATGAATGTAGAAATACAGAATGGCATATTTTTGTATTTTTCTGAAACTCTTGTGTAACCTAGAGTTGCTGCTGTATTTTTTGTTTCATTTTGTCTGATTTTGATAACTATTACATTATAAGGTGTGGTTGTAAAGTTTATGCTTGTTTTAATAATATATTGTGAATTATAGTAGTATATTGGAAAAATAAAATTGCCAGGCCACCAAGTATTGCTTTTACATTTTGGTTTATCTCTTCTTCCTTTTGGTTTATCTCTTCCATGGAGATCAATGTTTTTGGATTACAACTGCTAGTATCCCTCAGGTTGTGCTTTCTGACGAACCCTGGTTGTCCAAAAATGTCAATTTTCCAAGTTCTGGAACTGGCCTTGAGAGCTGATTTTCACAGCTCTTCTTGAAGACAAACACAAGGGGAACATGCTGTGAATATCTAGGTGTTCTTTGCTTTGGGATTGCTTTGTTTTGCAAAATCATATGAATGTGTCTCTCAAGAAGCCCCCAGCTGCTCAGTAGAAATATGCTGCTCATGTTCATACCTTTAGCTACTTTAAAAAAAATGCCTAGACGGTGAACAAAGGTGTCGTGTTACCATTGTGGATTCTCAATGGAGCACAGAGCCAGGAGTTGTAGAGTGGGAGGCTACTGCTGGACTTTACTTGTAGCATGAAAATAAGTTTAGTGGGTAATCAGGCAGCCTTCTGTGCTGGTTGTGTGTGTCTGTGTTGGGGTGGGGGGAGTGGAGAGGGCTGGGACGAGAGGATCACATTTCATTGTGACATCACTGGTCCTTGCTCCAAGCAGAGATGCAGACCAACTAAGTCATCAGAAAAGGCAAAAATCATCCAGCACAACCTGGCTGAAGGGCTGTTCAGGACATTGGAAGCAACAGGTCAAGAGGATATTGAGTCACACACAGATTTTGCCATGCCTGATACAAGGTAGGTACTACCATCCATGCATCAAAGTATGGGGAGCAGAGCTGCTGCCAAAGTGAAATATGAGATATTTTCAAACTGCAATGTTTATTTTACACAGTATGCTAGAGAACTCTGGAAGGAGGGGATTTTCATTATGTGGATTTCAATACTCAGACAATTCAAGCCTGATTCATCTTTTAAAAGGAAAAAGGGGGAAAAAGGAGTGTAGCTACCTGCCTAATGATACTTTTTCAGATGCTGGTGCTTCCAGAAACCTTTCCTCAAAGCCTGGTCTTAGATGAATTGCTTGTTTCTTTGACAGCTCCTAAAATCTCAAGGCATCTTTAGGTATCTGAAACACTTGGAGTCAGCTCTGGAAAAACAAATATATCAGTCTTGGCTCCAAATGCTCAGGCACAGGAGACAAATATTTTTGGAATCATTTAAACAATTGCTGGACAAACATCTGTCATGGATGGGACAAGTCCAAGGAATGCTTGCTTGCTGTATGCCTCAATAGCTTCTGACCCTACAGTTATTCATCCTGAATCCCAGTGGCATAATCCAATATGATGCTGGAATTAGTTCCCAGTTCCTTATTTGCACAAGCATTTAAAACAGAGCTAGCTCAGTTGTTAAATAGATTAAGGATGTAGTCCAGGAAAGCTATCAATTAGCATGGTGAGGATAATCTCTATCAAGCAAATTCTCATGGGCCTGTTTTGGAATGGAGAAAATGTTCTCCATTCTTTCTGGTCTACATTTAACTTTGTTTAGTGGTTTAAACTTGTTGAAAACATGCTCCCTTTTGACTGCAATCCTGTATTGTTATCTGCTGAGCAGCCAAGAACTATCCTTTTGGTGAAGCTCTAATTTACAGCTCACCACTACTAGTGAGTATTACTATCATGGTTAGCCTGCTAGAAGTCTGGTATGGAATGTGCATGTCTGTGGTTAAGAAAAGAGAGGGAGAGAGTGGAACATAATTCTGGGAAGGCTTGGCTGTCACAAGATGGCCTTTAATGCCCATGGCTTTGTGCAGTGTGTTTCCTATAAAACAATAGAACTCCTTCTGGTATGGATTAGCTTGATCGGAAACCCAACAAAATTCTTTCTGTATCGTTTGCCTGTTGCTCTGTGCAGTATTATTGCAAACATTGCTTATTCAGGGGGAGTAGGATTCTTCTATTCTTCTATTAGTTGTGAAGATAAATATTTGTCTGGAAATCCAGTGCTGGTGGGTGAAGCTGGGATACTAGAGTTATGCCTCTATCTTCTGGATGCAAGGAACATGAAATGGATGTTAAAATGGAAGAACAAAGGGAGTAAAACATAGTAAATTTTCTTTGTAGTTCTGGAAGAAGAATTACTTTTGGAGAAAATAATTACAGAACTAGTACACCGTACTGTTTCACATTGCTCAGGGAAAACAAAACAAAACAAATGAAACAACCCCTCTAAGGGAGTAAAAGACCATCTAATCTGAAGCTTGGTCACATATGCTCTCCCATGTGTCTTAGAGCCCCTGAATGTCCTCTCCATAAATCTCTTCCTACTTTATACAGATTGTGGAATTGAAGGCTTTCATGGCCAGCATCCATAGTTTTTTGTGGGGTTTTCAGGCTATGTGGCCACGTTCTCTGAATCTGCCAGCCACAGATGCTGGCAAAACGTCAGAAGGAAACTCTTATAGAACATGGCCACATAGCCCCAAAACCTCACAAAAAACTATTTATACAGACTGCTCTTGTTCTGCTTCTCCTAGAAATGAGGAAAGTGATTTGTATCAGGAGCACTAGAGAGGGAGTGAAGGATCTCCACTCAAGTGAGGAAAGAAAATCACTGTTTATGGCATGTATTCATGTCTGTGTTTTACTTACACTCTCTTTTGACTCAGAGCCAACATCTTATGGAATCCTCAGGCTATTCAAGTCACCCTATGTAATAAGAGAAATAGTTTATTTAGGACTCCTTTACAGGCTAGATAACAGGTGTCATGGCTTCATATATAGCAAATATTCCTGGTGATTCAAGAAAGCAAGTTAAACCTCACAGAGGAAGCAGTCCAGGGTCACTATGTGATTGCATTTGGCTCTCTGCAATAGCTAACTGCAACTCTGGGGAAATCTCAAATATGGTAATCAACTAAACTCATCCACCAAATTCTTTCAAGGCAAACTACTAATGAAGCAGAACTCTTTGATGTCCTAATTTCTTTCCATAACTATGGCAATGGCAGGATGAACAATAATGTGGTGTTGACAGTATGAACCAAAGATAATATATTGAGGAAAAGAAACTTCCCTGGCACTTATTGGTTACAGATGAGACACAAAATAACAATTATATACTGCCCCTCTGCATACTTAGCAAATGGTTGTTTCTGAAATAACTGTTAGATGTTTGACACAGGCCAACAGATGTCCCTGTCACATTGGTGACTGCATTGTTGAAACCAAACATTCTCTGAAATCTTGAATGAACTGGCTTAGAAGACTGATCATGGACAAAAATAACTTACCACCACTGAATGAATATTTACTCCAGCATGACTGCTCCCTCTCTGACCTTTCATTCTTTGTTCTAAAAAGATGCCTGCACAATATACATGAAAGGCAAGTCTGGGAATTAACATTCATAGGTTCGTGGCAGAGAAAGGACAATAGCTTAAATAGACAAGGATCTTGAATTCTTGCTTTGTTTTAACAAGAGTTCACAACCACCTGCTGTTTGTTGTATTTTTCTACGCTAAAAGAGTTCTGAATAGGTTATGATCTCAAGCAGAGCTTGGAAAGTTTTTTTTTATTACAAGTCCTAGAATATCAAAGGCAGCATAATCAGTGGCCAAGATGGCTAGGAAGTCTGGGAATTAGAGTTCCAAGAGCAAATTTTCCAAGCTATAATCTAAAACAATAGAAACTTGCATTTACCGTTGTCTTTGCTTGAGATATGACACTTGCAATAGATCTGGCTTTCCATTCTGTCTAGCTAAATGTAACTATTTAAAACATTGCCTTACTAAATGACCTAAAAGCAACAGACCAGGCCATATTTCAGAGGAGGAAACTGTCAAAACCACCTCTGAGTATTCCTTGCCTAAGAAAACCCTATGAAATTTATGGGGTCACCATAAATTAGCAGCCAACGTAACAGCACACATGCACACAATTAAAACATAAAATGATAAATATATAAACAAATAAATATAACTGAAGCAATAAAATAATGAAGTCAGTACTTCAAAGATGGCATTAATACAAAAACAAAAACAACAATAGTAAACAGAGATCTGATCCAGACCGGCACTTTGCAAATGCAACCCTACTATGTGGCAGAGGCCTGACAATGGTGGCTCCCTGTGTACCTTAGCGCCACCATTGTGACGTAAGTGCACCATGGCATCTGCATGGCACCACACATTGTTTATGTTGCGAGTGTGTCAATTGCGCACTTGCGACATCACTGCGGCATTGCATAAAGAACCCAGAAATTCCGGGTTCTTTTTGCTCCGCAGTGGCGGCGTGTCATTTGGGAGCTGCGCCATACCTGAGGAGCAAAACTGGGTGCTGGCATACCACCATTTCTTGGCGGTCTGTCCCATGCCAGAGCCATCTTATCTGCTCCATTAGAAAGCCATTATCACTCAATTCTTATATGATCCCACATATCCATTATTCCTAGCTCCCAAATTGTCCACATGGTTTATATTCTCCTGTCTGTCATGTTCATGGTCCCAAAAGACAGGACATTTTCTGTGGTGAACCCATCATCATGGAACTCCATTTTGCATGCTTTTAAAGGGACTCTATAAAAGTTCAACTACTTACAGTTTCTTTTAACTGATTTTTTATTTACATTGGCCTGCCCTTCTAAACCTTAATTTTGAACTCTGCTGCTATCTTAACTTGATTTTTCCCTACTCAATTATTCCAGCCTTGTTCTAATTGTGAATCTGTAATTTATTTAGTAAGGAGAGGCCTTAGGATTTTTTAAAAAAATTAAAACTTCTAATTTTTATGTTTTAAATTTTGATTTTTTGGAAAATTTTGAATTTTTTATTTTTTAATTTTTTTCTTTAAAATCATCACATTTTAACCAAATCTCCCCTATGTATATGAAAATACATTTAGGTTGTACTTACAACACTGCAGTTTGAAGATATAATTTTAATTTTCCTAGTGGTTTATGTCATCACCACTATTAGCATTATGTTCAGTGGTATATGGGAATTACGATATACAAGTAACATTAGTGCAAAATAGCATTACTGAGGATTCTGCATGGTGCGAAAGGGAAGGAGGTCAATGAGGGGTGGGGTGACACTACGAGTTACTGCATTGGGAGACACCAACCCTAGGGATGCCACTGATTGACAGGAGTCTGTTCTGCTGTTGCTCAGGAAGCAGCTGACTGATGCAACAGGCAGAAGAAGTCATCATTCCCCCTCATCCTGGAGATTGCTCATTTGGGGAGATGGAAGTGTTTTTAGGAGAAGCTAAACTGCAATAATATAGAAATGTCAAGGAGGGTGGAATGTATTTCAAAATAGTATACTTCAGAGTTTATTCTGCATAATAATAATTCTCATAATAACTCATTTTATAGGATGGATGTACAATCTTTTCCATGATACATTTTGAGTACTTCTTGCAGTAAACAAAACCACATGATATGAAAATAAGCTTCCAAACCAGCTCTCATTCTGATAGCTCTAATTCTGTTTACAGAATGCCAGCCTTTTCTCTTGGGACATTATCACACAAGCTCTGTTCTCATGTTAGTTAATAAAAATGGAAACATACCACTTTCAGAGCAGCCATTATTGCACAACGTCACAATAGTGTGATTGGGCTGTTTCTGCCATTGTGGTTTCTTCCGCACTCCCCCTTAACCCCACCTCCCTGCACTATGCCCTACCCTGCATGCCTTTGGGGGTTATTTTATTTTTATTATTACTTTTTAATGCAGTTACAGAGTTCTGCAAATGTGTTTTTAGTTAAAAAGAAAGAAATAGAATGAATGAATGAATGAATGAATGAATGAATCATAGAGTTGGAAGAGACCGCAAGGGCCATCCAGTCCAACCCCCTGCCATGCCGGAACTCTCAATCAAAGCATCCCTGACAGATGGCCATCCAGCCTCTGCTTAAAGACCTCCAAAGAAGGAGACTCCACTAGACTCCAAGGGAGTGTGTTCCACTGTTGAACAGCCCTTACTATCAGGAAGTTCCTCCTAATGTTGAGGTGGAATCTCTTTTCCTGTAGCTTGCATCCATCGCTCCGGGTCCTAGTCTCTGGAGCAGCAGAAAACAAGTTAAATCCCTCCTCAGTATGACATCCCTTCAAGTATTTAAACAGGGCTATCATATCACCTCTTAACCTTCTCTTCTCCAGGCTAAACATCACCAGCTCTTTAAATCGAATGAAATCAGCCTACTTGAGAATAGGAAAGGGAAGAGGGGAGAGGGGATAAGAGGAGACAATGACACTATGTGACTGCCAATATTACAACAGCCCTGGCAGTGACATTTTGCACCTGGGGACAGCTGCACAATTGTGAGCTCATTGATGGGTTCCCCAGTCAGTAAAAAGGGACACCCTAATTGCAATTCAGAGATACAGCAGCTATGGATTGGATGCATCATTATGCAATAAGTATCACCAAAGGCAATTTTTTCCAGCTGTAATTGTGGCTTAAAAGCCACATGTAGTGATCACAAACAACCTCAAATGGTCATAGTTTTGTAGCTCTCCATGGGAGACTGGGCAATTGTGTTCCTCAGACAGTGCAGTGTAGGAATTATGTCATTTGCAATTCATCTGTTGAATCCAAATTAATGTGAACCTTTTTCTCTCTCTTTCTCTCTCTCTGTCTTTGCAGGCAGTGATGGCTTTGTGGTTTTGAACTGAATCCAGTTGTGCATGCAGCTGAAGGCTGAGGTGCCTAAAGGGATGGTTACAAGCAAGGGTCATGAATAAGTGTCAAGATCTAGACAACTTGTGAGAATGCCTCGACCTGCTAACTTAGTCCTCTTCCAAATCACCTTTTATTTGTTCTTTTTGTGTTGGGATGTACTGAGTCGAGCCTTGCCCATTGGTCCAGATTATTTGCAGCGTGGCTGGCAGAGGCTTCTAGAAGAAGGGGAGAGCTGTGTAGAATGCAGATTGGAAGAATGTCCCACCCCACGGGGCTGTCTTGCTGGGGTGGTGCTGGATGCTTGTGACTGTTGTTGGGAGTGTGCCAATCTTGAGGGGCAGATCTGCGACTTGGACAATACCAACCACTTCTATGGCAAATGTGGGGACCACTTAGAATGCCGCCTTGATTCTGGGGACATACGACACGGGGAGGTACCTGAACCCCAATGTACTTGTCAGTCTAGCCAGGCTCTCTGTGGCTCTGATGGCAAAACCTATGCTCAGATCTGCAAATTCCAAGAGGTTCGTAACTCCCATCCTGAAACTAATCTTACCATAGCCCACAAAGGACCCTGTGAATCAGGTAAGGTCAGGCACAAGTTTTTGCTAAATTTCCACATGAAACCTCTAGCTAGGAAACCCCAAGCTGGTGTTCTGAAAATATTAGAATAGTTACTTTGTTGTCTCACCTCCCAAAACAAGGGACATCTTCTGAAATATGCACTGACACTTAAACAGGCAAAGAGAAGTGGAAAATAGGAAAATGTTGTATAAGCAACCAGGCTATTTATCCATCTGGGCCAGAGTTGTTTCTTCTGGGCCTCAGGAAAAGATCTTTAACATTACCTGATGCCTACCGGTAGTATTTTCAGCTGAAGGTGCCAGGGATTGAATCTGCAAGTCCCTCCTCTATCCATATACATCTCCACAGTGCACAGCCAGTTCATGTCACTTTTTTCTACAGAATGCTATAAAGACCAAGACTATAGGAGCTTTGGAGACATATCAATAAAATATGTAGAGCTGTTAGCTGGCAATCTAGATACAACAATATTCACTCCTTTAGCATGGGCAAGCACCTTATGTCCCTCCTGGGAAACTGTCATGAGGTGCCACCCTGTCCCAAAGAAACTAAAAACTTCTTTTTACTACAAGAAGGCACCTGGGAGATGCACAATTTGTTTTGAAGGTGAATCACACTTCCTGGAACTTCTGAGAGTGCAATTCTCTATTTTTAGTGTTTTATTGTTGATAATAAGGTGGATCAGGGCCTGCAAAGCAGGTCTGGGGTCATATATGGCCAATGGTCCACATGTTGCTCATCCATCATGTAGGTGATTTTTTTTCCACATGGAGAGTGCTTCCTAGAAGCCACTGACACCTGCTATTGTAAGATCAATTCTAGATAGTAGCAATATCCCAGGGTATAAGCATGCTGTAAACAGGCACGAGACAGAGAAGAGATGAAAAAACACTTGGGTTTATAAGCAATGATGTTTGAGCTCCTACATAAAACATGTAGCTATGATGGCACATCTGCACTTTAATTCTCCATCTGACTCTTGAAACTCACCTTAAAATCAGCCAGCCATCTCATTAAATCATACTGGTGGCATACAGGAAGTGAGCCAAGATGGGAATGACTGGGGGGGGCAAATAGATAAGCTTGTCAGTTTTCTAAGATAAGCTTATCAGTCTTCTAAGGGAAGAAAGAGAAGTGGGAGGATTTACTTTGGGGTGATACTCAGTAAGAGATTTCTGTGACTGTTTTTCCCTCACTACAAGTTCATTTTTTAAAATTTCTTCATGGAGTTCTTGGCAATCCTATTGATGGCAAATTTCAGAAGTCCCAATCAGTAACTACCTGTTCTTATCTCCACCTTCAAATTCAAATATTCTCACTCTCCTGCAGTATATAGCTAATTAAGTTGAAGCTTGTATTTTTGCAAAGAAGAGTAGACAGAGACATTAAATAATTGTTTTAATTTTATTGCTTATGCACAAGAGTTCTTCTCTGAATGTCAATTATTATTCCCATTATTCACTTAACAGGTGGATTGTTTTGTGTCAAAGTATTCACCAAGGAAAAGCAGAGGTTGAATATCTGTGGAAACCAAACATTGCCCTGAAAAGGAAATACAGAATGTGTGGTCTTCCCTTGATTCCTCACCATTGACTATGCTGGATAGGGCTGCTGGGAGCTGCAGTTCAGCATCATCTGAAGGGCCTCATGATTCCCACTTCTGTTCTAAATCAATGTCTGCTGCTGCAAACCCATGATGTAGATTTAGTCTCTCCCCCATAGTATACACTACAAGCCACTTTGTGGTATTTCCTCAACTGAATCTGCAGAATCAGCCACTGCCAATGATATATGTTTTGGTGGAATATTTTTTCTTGTTATTTGAACCCATTGGTTCATGTTCTACTGTCTGGAGCAGCAGAAAACAAGTTTGCTTCTTCTGCTAGATGACATGCCTTCAGATATTTAAAGATGGTTATCATATTTAGAGTGATGCCTAATTTGAACCTAGTAATAAAAGATCATGAACAGATATCTTAAAACTGATAGATAAATTCTGATAGATTCCATAGGGGTAGTTGAAGGGATTCTGGGTGTTTGGGATAAAGCACCTAGTAGCATAATAGTGCACAGGAAGAACAAATTTGGGGTTGAGAATGTGTGCCTCCCCAAAAGTCATTACACCAGATCTTTCATTAGCCTATCCAGCATAGGCCAATAGTGAGGAAGGAAGTGCACCCCAACAGCATCTGGAGGGCTGGATGTTTCTCCTTCCTGAGCATGATATACCCCTAATATTTGGCCTCACAATATTTGCAGCAACTGGAAAAGCCCCTTAAAAGATAAAAACCAGCTATAGGCTCAGAGATTATTTGTGCAGTGAGGCAAGTCCTGCCTGATCTGACTGGTAGTACTTTTCCAGGGTCTCAGAAAAAAATCCATCCCATCATCTGCTTCCTGGACCCTTTTTCTTTTTTTACTACAGGTGCCTGGGATTCGAGCTAGGGACTTCTGTATACAAACCATTGAGTCATGGTTCCTTCCTAGACATCAAACCTCAAAACAAGAGGGAAAGGGTGGTATGGGAAGGATTAAAATCAAGCCAAAGCATGACTGATTAGCAGCTGCCACAAGGATGTCATATTTCTCCAGCAACAGGAGGCTGCAATGATATCCCTAGGATGTGACTTTATTAAATGACTGCAACAAAGCCCCAAATTGCTGTTTAGGGGCCAAGGGTCCTGGTTTACAGATGGGCCATGATACAAACACATTCTTGACTAACAGCTGTTGATGGGCTTGGCAAAGGAGGACTATCAGCTGAATCATAAATGGTCTGGCTTTTTCTGCTGTAATGACATAGGGAGAACAATATGCTACGGTGGCAGTGGTGGTGACAGTGATTAGTATGGTCATCATTCTCAGACCTCAAATTGCTAGGTGCTTTATAAAAATTAAAACAAATAACACCTGTTCCACCTGCAGGCTCACAATATAAATATTACCAGAGAGATAAAAAAAAATATTATTTGGAAGATGTGCTGCATGAGGTCTAACTAGATCAAACTGGAAGAAATCCTCTACTAAAAATCTAGTCCAAAATATGGAGAGAAGCTTCTTCACCTCCAAGCAAAATAGAGATTACTTTGTTGTCTCTCCTTTCCCTTCTTCTCTCATTGGTCTTTCCCAGAGCCCCATATTGTGTCTCCTCCCTATGACATCTGGAACATCACTGGGCAAGATGTGATTTTTGGCTGTGAGGTCTTTGCGTATCCCATGGCCTCAATTGAATGGAGGAAAGAAGGACTGGATATGCTGCTTCCTGGAGATGACCCCCACATTTCAGTTCAGGTGAGGTGGAAAATCTATCATGGACTCAAGATATATACAGACAGTATCTGAAGTTGGCTTTTCAGACATCTCTATTACTCAGTGTAAAACTGGATGTTAAGGAGAATACTGTATGTATTGTCTGTTATTAACAAATTCTCCTAGAGATATATGCTTCTGAACATCTTTGCAGAAAGTGTCATAAATATATGTGTAGTAAACAGAGGTTTGACCCTGAGCTCCCATGATTGAGATCTATTATCAGTTGTACTACTGACTTTATACTGTCTACCTGCTTTGATCACATTGCATTGTTATGATTACAATCTGAGTGTTTCCTTTAGACCAGTGGTTCCCAACTTGTGCTCTAAAGGAGCCCTTAGGGCTTCTTGCGCACTTCCCAGATGTTCCACAGCTACTCCAGGGAAATGAAAGCAATAAAAATTGAATGAAATTAAAGAATAAGAATATATTCTTATATATATTCATAAACACCATTAACTTGTAAGACATAGGGTAGGCCTCTTAGGGACTTCACCATAGAAATAAGGGCTCTGCTGGTCAAAAAGGTTGGGAGCCCCTGCTTTAGACAAAGTACTCAGCTGGTTTCTTGAAATGATGTACATTGTTCGCATGATATCTCATTGCTGTGAAAAGACAGTTGCATTCTCTTGGTCTATGCTTTATCCCACATTTTCTTTTCCTTTGTTACTATGAGGTTTAATTCATTTTTTAATTTTTATTACCCCACCCTGTTTTCAGAGTGTAATCTCACATACTAATTGTAAATACCTGTACATGTTCACAGTAACAATTGTGAATGCTCCATGCACTGTGCGGATCCCTAGCACACAGGGCTCTTCAATTATCTTCAGAAGGGTTAACAGCCTTGCAGATTCAGTCGAAAAATAAAACTTGAGAGGCTGCAGGACAACTATGCTTATACCCTTCAATTATGAGGGCGTATAAGGAAGCCCTGGGAAACTTTTATAGAAACTACAAATCTGTACTATTATATGGAATGTTTGGGTAGGGCAATATATTTATGTCACTGCCAAAGGTTGGGGTAGCTGAATGTTATGTGCAGGAGAAAAGAAGTAGTAAAGAAGTAGTGCATGTATAGCATTTTCCAGTGGGACCAAATGCCAACTGGTTTATTTGCTTGTATTTTTGTTTCCTGTTGGACCTCACATCAATAGCTTGTTTGGAGACAGATGCCACAAGTACACTGAAGCGGGTCCATGGAAGCAGATGAAGAGATGATACTGAATTGGCACTAGGAATAGCTTTCCTACAGGGAAAAGCTAAAACAATGGAATAATCTCCAGGGAGAAACCCCATTGCTTGGAGTTAATTAAAAACAGTTTGGATGAAACATTACAGAACATATTGCACAGAAAAGTATCAGTGGAAGAATAGGTATTAAGACAGATGAGATACTCAATGTCCTAATGCCCCACTAAACCCCAAGCACACAGAGGATATGTATGCACTGTTTAGAAAGTAGAACACTTTATGTGCACTTACTTAAGAGTAACTTTACTGAATGCAGTAGTGCTCACTTTCTGAAGACAATGACAGGACTGTGCTTTCAATCCATTTGTTTCACTGGAGGATTCTGAGTTCAAAGTTGGTGGTTACCACTGGTTCTATAAAAAAAAAAAACGCTTGCCTGTGATTGCAGGTTTTAGAACTGGTTGCATGGCATTTGCTTACTTTCTATGAATGCAGGAAAACTCAGTGTGACTGCATGTGATATTAATAATGTTATTAGCAATCAAGTTAATTAAAAAATAAATAAATCGGACAGCAAAGAGGATGTGGTAGTAATTAACACAGCAGAACAGAATGGTGAAGTGTTAATTTCTCCCTCCAAGCTATGTTCTCAGTAAAAATCAGCACTCCCCCTATATTTAAGAGTACGGGAAGGAAAAACTACCATCAACTTCAATGGAAGGTCCTTCCAAATTCTTACTGCTATGTGGGGGCAGGTAGGTGGCTTTCACACTGAACAATTTAGAACTGTGATTCTACTTTAACTGTCATGGACCCAGAACAGACTGCTGGTTTGTGGTGGCCTGGGGCCTATTTTAGAGTTCCGGAGTGCACAGCATCCGCATGCTCCAGAACTCTAACATGTATGGACATTGCCATCTTTACGTGGTGCCGTCCATACGTGGCATGTGTGCATGACGCGAGTGCAGTGCTGCATCCGCACCTCTGGGTACCGCACTTGCATCATGGACACGTCACAGTGCTGTATTGTAGTGTGAAAAGGTCCTAAGATCATGGTAGGAGAGGATAGAGCTTGAAAAAGTTAATGTTTAAAGAATACAATCCCAGAATCCCCCAGGGAGCATGGCCATTGGAAGTTGCTATAAAAAAAAGTAATTAATCCAACCATTTAGGGAAAGTATACTTAAAATTCTCCTCCCTCCATTGTGATGCTCATAACTATTATCTCCCTTTTTCTTGCACATAATATATATGTATGTAGGTGAATCTTAAAGGTGTTGTTGGGGTCACTTGTAGTTAGTTCCTCCATCTTTATTTTCCAAGGTTAGGACCAGAGTGGCTAAAAAAATCAAATGAATGTGTCCAAGAAAAAAAAATGAGGCCTGAACTTTCTGTAGAGACTAAAATTAATAACCTGAGGCTGTCATACTTTGGACATGTGAGTAATGTGAGTAATGTGAGTAATGTTACTCACTAGTCAAGATGATAATGCTCAGTCAAGTGGAATGCAGTAGGAAAAGAGGAAGACCACACTGGAAATAGATGGGCTCAATCAAGAAGCCACAGCCCTGAGTTTGCAAGACCTAAGCTAGACAATTGATGACCAGGGCTTTCTCATCCACAGGGTTGCCATAAATCAAGATGACCAGACAACATTTAACAACAACAAAGTGGTCCACCTAGATGACTAGCAGCAGCTTGGGCTGTGCTAACTAGCAACAGCTCTCTAGGATTTCAAATAGCTGTCTTTTTCAATCTTATTTACAGATGCCAGGGAGTGAACCTGGAAGTTCTGGAATTCAAATTGTGTTCTGCCACTGATTTACAGACTTTCCATTTTCTAGAACTCAAATTAAAACTTTGAAACTATGTGTAGCTCACTTTCTGAAAGTTCAGACATTAGAAGTGACATGGATGAGGCTTCTAGCAACCAAGAATGACATTTCTGAACTCCATAAAGAGTGTCTTGACTCTGTCCAAAGTCAGCACTCCCTGTTCTGCTGACTCTATAAATCCTTTTTCACTCCTCTAGTCCAGTCGCTGCCAAGACATTACAAATTCTGGAATCTGTTTCAGTTTTAAAGTGCTATTAAGTATATAACTGTTTTGAAGCAGTTCTTTTCCATACTGTGCTTCACGAATCTCTTCCCACTGATTAGGTAATATCAGTTTTGAATGTGATTCAATGCTGTGATTTGACAGGAAAAGAAGAAAACAGAATCTGTTTACTCACTTTCAGAGATGAGCTGCTTGTATCCTGTTTACAGAAGACAGAGACAAGAAGACAGTTTGTGGTCAATTTCTACCCCTCTCTGATTTATGCTCTAAAAGAAAAGAGAGCATGTATCACAATTGTTACATCTGCAAGGAATTTGCATTGTTTTCCAGTTTGGAAAAAGCAACATAGATTGGTATTTCACAATAGGCTGAGATGTTCAGAGTGTACTAAAGTACAAAATACATATGTTCTGTGTCAAGTGTGTCTGCATATAGAATTAGGTGTATGCGTCTTTTTCAAAGCCAGAAATAAGCCACAAGTGTTATGGATTTATGCATATTCAAATGCAAAAAAAAAAAGAGCTTTTAGAATCTCAGCCCAAACTAAGAACAAACAATAGGGCAGAACTCCAGTAACAATTTCCAAATAGGACAAAATGAGGCCAAAGTTTTTTCTTCTTGTCCAATTGGATTAAAAAGAGAAAAGGGATGTAAGCTATGAAAGGACAAATGTCAAAGAAAATATTATATCCTTGAGCAGGGAAATTAAAAATTAAACAACTGCCTAAGATATTTGTCACTCCCCCCCCCCCATAGAATCCTACAAAAGAGTCCTCAAAGGCCATCAAATCCAGCCTCCTGCCACATAGGAATACACAATCAGTCAGACAAACTAGTCTGATAATTTCCCCTGTTTAAGGGCAGGAAGCTGAGGTAACTGTGTCAAGGAACATAGCCATATATCTGTATCCATGTGTTAGCTAATATAACAGTTTGAAGGCCATGAAGGCCTTTTTAGATAAGCTTACCTTGAATTGGCAAAGGGGTCAGGCAAGGCTGCATACTATTATCCTATTTGTTCAACATTTATGCAGAAAATATCACAAGAGCAGGTTTAGACTCAGAAGAAAAAGGAGTGAAGACAGAAGGAAGGAATATCAACAATCTAAGATATGGAGATGACACCAGAACACTAAGCGGAAAACATCATAGATTTGGTACAATTACCAAGGAAAGTTAAAAAAGAAAGTACAAAGCCAATAAAGTACAAAGAAAGTACAAAGAGCCCTGGTGGCACAGTGGTTAAATGCCTCTACTGCAGCCACTCACTCACAAACCATAAGGTTGTGAGAAGTCAAAGGCTTTCATGGCTGGCATCCATAGTTTTTTGTGGGTTTTTCGGGCTATGTGGACATGTTCTAGAAGAGTTTTTTCCTGACGTTTCGGCAGCATCTGTGGCTGGCATCTTCAGAGAATGACTTCTGAAGATGCCAGCCACAGATGCTGGCGAAAAGTCAGGAAGAAACTCTTCTAGGACATGGCCACATAGCCCGAAAAACCCACAAAAAACATAAGATTGTGAGTTCAATACCAGTCAGGGCTCAAGCTCGATTCAGGCTTACATTCTTCCAAGGTTGCTAAAATGAGTACCCAGATTGTTTACAGTTACACTTTGTAAACCGCTTAGGGAGTGCTTAAGTGCACTGATAAGAAGTATTGCTAAGACAGACCTACTGCTGAACATAAAGAAAACAAAAATAATTACCAAGAAGGATCTACAGAAATTCAACTTAGGTAATGGGGAAATCAAAATAATTAAATATTTCCCTTGGATCAAATATTGATCAGAATGGAGACTGCAGTCAAGAAATCAGAAGAAAACTAGAAATGCCGAAGGCAGCTATGAAAGAAATAGATAAAGTGCTAAACTGTAAAGATACACAACTGAACACTAAAGTTAGAATTGTCCAAGCCACTGGATTTCTCCATCACCATGTAAGGATGTGAGAGCTGGACAGTGAAGAAGGCAGGTAGGAAGAAAATGTCATAAGAAAAATTGCTTTAACGGCCAGTTCATCACAAAGATGTATTTTCTTTGGTGATGAGCCAGTGTTGTTTAGTTGTCTGAGCATCAGACTACTGCTCTGGAGATCAGAGTTTGATTTCTCACTCAGCCATGGAAACCCACTGGGTGACCTTGGGTGAGTCACACTCTGAGCCCCAGAGAACCCAGTGATAGGGATAGGATAGGCTTTAGAGCCGCCGTAAGTTAGAAATGACTTGGGAGTATCCAACATGAATGCTTCATGACTGTGCTTAGATTTGAAGACGTAGGGGCTGTTCAGACAGCCCCAGAGGGGTGGCATGGAGCCTCCCCTGTTTCAGCCAGGTCAGGGTTGTGGCAACTGCATGCTGTGGCCCTGATCTGGCCTTTCAGGGGCACAGAAAGGAGCCACAACAGCATCATAGTACCCTGGGGCAGAGCCGGGATGTGCATCGTGGAGACGCTATACCCCGAATCCACCCTCCAGCCAGCCCAAAGTGCCAGTCTGTACAGGGCCTTACTAGAATGCTATAATCTGCCACAGTTTAATGTATGTCCTGCTAGAATATCCTTCTAAAACCAAGAGGCAGTTCCATGCTTTGATGAGGCAGCAGAGTAGAGCTTAAATTCCAACTAGAATAAACCTACTGAAGCAATGGGAACTTTGTAAGTAAACATTTATGTAAGGTCCTTTGGTTCAGTGGAGTTCCTCTAGACTAACAACTGGATTTAAGCCTAGGACTTTGCAAATGATAAATTATTCTACATAATTTGCTTTGTTTAAGGGCACATGGATGAGATAACCACCTCTGCATTCTGGTTGTGTTCCCCTCATTTTTTAAAAAAGGCTGGTATGATATAAGTGATATCCTTGAGAGTCAATCTCTTTTACCAGGGTAAAAGAGTTTGATCTTCACCCCACTCTGTTTAGATACAGGGATGTAGAGTCCTTTGCCATTTGTCATCTAACCATGTTCTGTTTGAGGTCTCTTCATCACCTTATGGCCATCTGAGCAACCAGCTATAAACATTTAGCTGGGATTAAGCTCCACTGCACTGAATGATTTATATCTGACTGTCTCTGCACACTCTCACATACAGATGCACACATGGGTCTGAACTGTTAAGCACTTTCCAAGGAGCAACTTGTGAGTCATCCTTGGATTTAAAAACAAATGAACAGACAAAATCCTGGTGTCTCCCAGTTGTTACCTTGTTGATATTTAATTGACTTTAGTTTAGGGGAGGCCCTCAGAAATATGAGGTGACCAGCTGGCTCCAGATCCAAGGTGTGAGGGTGACTGATGAGGGAACATACCGCTGCTTTGCAAGGAACAATATTGGGCAAGTGGCAGCACCTGCCAATCTTCTGGTTCTCACTCCTGGTAAGTGGTAATTTTTCTACATTCCTTGTGTTAACAGTTTAGGCCCAGAAAACCAGATAAGATTCCTTACAAAGTTATTTTTGGACTACAGCTACCAGGCTCCTGTAACCCAGCATGGCTGGGAGTTGTAGTCTCATAAGTAAATTTTCCAAGCTCTGCTTACCAGTACTGCAGATTGTTGTGTCAGTTTGTTGATTCTTTCATCTTCCACTTTTCTGTATTAGCTCTTCCGAATTATCTGATATCAAGGTGTCTGCTGATAGCATTACTGCCAAACCTACTGGGTAGTTTTTATATATCCTAAGTGTGGAACTAGATTATGAGTTAATGTTTTAAAATTGATGATATTAATGAAATTATTTCATTTTATTCCTTTTTAGGGTTACCAGGGAGGGGGGAATGGAGAGGGCTCTAGACTCTATGGTCATCCAAAGCAGTTCAGTGGTGGGAGCTTAAGGACAGAGAAAAGAAAGGTTTAGGAAACAAACAAACAAACAAATCCCTTATACAGTGCCTAGTTAAACATTGGACTCAGCAGTCATAAGAGGTACTGGGAATGGCTTCAAAAAGGGAATCAAACAAATTTAAGAACAGTAACACAATCCAGGGGTGTATCCACACTGCACAACTGTAGTAGTCTAATACCACTTAACTGTCCTGGAATGTGTAGTTCAATGAGGTACCTAGAATTCTCTAATATACTCCCTTGCATTAGAGCTCCCTGGCACAGAATTCTAAGTGCCTCAAAAACTGCAAACTCCAAGATTCAGTTGGAGCGAACCATGGCAATTAAAGTGAATTTAAAGTGATATAACTGTGCTGTGTATAAAAAGGCTACTAGTGATGACAACAATATAATGGCAGCTGTTGAAACAGAATCCAGCATGACAATTCTTACTTTTTTAAATGTCATGCCATGAAGTACAGTAGTAAGGAACACCAATCATTTGCAAAGATTAACTACTTGCTTTGTGCCTTGTACTTTCAGATCAGCTGAATATGACGAAATTGGTTCTACCCCAAATGCCTAACCAAGGATTGGATGAGTACATAGAGAGTGATGAGTCCTATGACTATTATTGATGGTACATATGAGGCAGGGGCTGCAAGAATTCAATTGAGATTTGCATCTTTTCCCATTTGAGCATTTGTCTGTTCACCAGCTGCAGCCTTGATTTCAAAAATAACAAATACCTTGTGCCAAATTTAAAAACAGCTGAAAATCTTGTTTGGGGTGGGGTAGCTGAAAATACTTAATCATTTGACCCATCCCTTTGCTGGATGAAGAGGATGCAACAGATAGTCGGAGGTGAATCTATTGTATTTAGCTGATCCTAGAGCAAATGGGCATTAAAATAGTTTGACCACCCTTCAAAGAAGTGTAGTTTTTTCGTTGTTGTGATGCACCACACTCCTTTTGTAGTGTTCTTGCTTTAAGACCTGGGCTTTCTAGGCAATTTGATAGACATAGCATGGACTCTGGAATAGAACTGATAACTACAAGGGAGTGCTGAACAATTCTTGTTCTGACCAAGAAGGGAATGACCTAGAGCCATGAAGCTTATATGCTATTCCACATATTCATCTTGAAGTTCAACACACTTGGCACATCATTTCTCAAGTTTCTTTAACCCTTCCAAGAAAAAAAAAATTCTGATGTCTGGTCACTAAAATGAAGTACTGCTCTGCTACTGCTATCACCTCTGAATCATTCAAAAATTCCCAGTACATTCCTGGAGTATATCTAGTGTATCAGTAATTGTTTTAGCTGAGATTCACCAATCTGCCAAAATCAGATCATGAATATGCTCAACTGTTGAAAGCTTCCCAGGCCTTACTGCATCTTCAGTCTCAAAAACTCCACACTGAAAGTTGGCACACCACTTCTTAACAATTGAATATGTTGGGCACTTGTCACACAATCTTTACATTAAACACTCATGGATTTCCTTTGGCGTTTTCTTCTGCAAGAACAGGAACTTCATGATGGCCCAGAATTCCACACTTAAAAATTCCACACTTTTGGTTGACATGGTTCAGTGATGTGGGGAAAAAATAATAAAAAATTAGAGCTATGATCCTGCAATTTGGCAATTTACAAAACAAAAGGACATTCTTTCAAGCTACAGACAAAATCATGCTCAGGATTTGGGAAGTGGGTCAGGCTGAGAACTTTTCAGTAGGAGCCCCCCCCCCCCCAATATAAACCCTTTTCTTGTGATGGAAATCCAGATCATAATATATTCACTGGAAACTCAGCAGAACACATACAATTTAATGGTTGAAAGGCAGGGGTAAACTCCCTGAGAAGAAACCTGGTGGATGAATTTGGCTATTGGATCTAAGATGATATCCAGCAAGGTAAAAAAAACCCAAAATATATATGAATGGAATGAGAAGGCCTGTATTTTCACTAGGGGTATTCAGAATGCTTACACATTTCCTCATCCTTGACAAGAAAGGGTCGTTCAGTACATCTAGACACCACATGGAGAAAATTATCAACAATCACAATTGGCACTTTGTTGTGAAAAATTCACAAAACCATCATTTTGCTTAGAAAGCAATGCATTTTGAGCAAAATACACTTTTTTTTGTGGGGACATTTTGGAGATTTACATAAAACCAAAGGGTTTTAAACAAATTTTTCACAAAGAAGTTCTGAAGGGAGAAAAATAATTGAACAATGCCCCTAAACTTGTATAATCTCACCCAACAAGAAGTCTCTTGAATTGTTAATTCTGTGTGTAAGAATGAAATAAGCAAAAATGTCCCTAATTTTCCAGAGCATTTGTTGTTGTTTTCTAAGTGGTAGGAAAGAACTTACCTGTTAAACTGACTGCACCTCCCTTGAGTATAGTAACATCTGACAGTTTTTCTACAGGACAAACTTGGAACCATAGAGGTAACTGGATTACATCCTGGATGGGATAATAAGTATTCCAGGCTGTTTATTCAGTGAGGTTTCTCTCTCTCTCTCCAAGCCTGAAAAAAGAGCTGTGAAAAATTATTGTGAAAAATCTAAAGTCTGATGACAATTTTTAAATGGCTACAGCTACTCTGCAGAAATAATCCAGTTTGACACCACTTCAACTTCAAGCACTCAGTGCTATGAAATTCTGGGATTTGTAGGAATTCTAGCACACCAGAGATCTCTGACAGGGAAAACTGAATATTTCACGGCACTACAAATCCCAGAAATCCATAGCATTGAGTCATGGCAGTTAAAGTGGTGTCAAACAGCTTTATTTCTGCAGTGTAGACACACCCCTAGATTTGAGATCCTGAAGGACATTCTAACAGGAAAATATCTTATAGAAAACTCTAAAATGACTTTACTGGAGGTGAATATAGGATTCAGTGGATGCAACAATGGCGAAAAGGGTGGCCAGCCGGAAGCCTAATTCTCTTCAGAGGAAAAAGAACCTGGAAAAAATGGGTTCTTTTAGCACCGTAGGGTGGACATAAGCAACACATGGTCCCATGCAGATGCTGCGTGGCACTCATGTCACAATGGCGGCGCCCATGTACATGGGACACTACCATTGTTACGCTGCCATGCCATGCTAGAGTTAGGGACTGTGCAGTTGCTGCGTGGTCCCTAACCCTAAAATCAGCGCCAGCCCAGCGCAGAAGGGCGGTCTGTACCATGCCATAGTTTGGGGAGCCATACAAGCCTAGGAAAGAAAAGATAGTGTGGTCAAGTGGTCTGAATGTTGAACTATGTCCTGTGTAGAGTTGCCATATCATCTGGATAGCTGGAGTTTATTCAGATTCCAAGCAAGCCACCTGGTGCTCATTTGGACCATCATTTGACCTGGATTACAAACTTCTATCTTTTTTTTTTTTTAAAATAAGGCACTAGAACCTGTGATATGGAGTAAAACATGGAAACATTCTTCTGTTAAGTTGTCCTGCAAGAAGAAAAGTCCACCAAGCAATTTCAGGCAAGAGAGAGGGAGACTGAACGGTATGAGTAGCAGTGCACAGACAGCAAGCAAGGAGTTCATTTCAAGGGCACAAGATAAGTAGGAAAGAGTGGAGAATATACAGTTTGAATGGTGATACACAAGAAGCAAGTAAAAGCATACCATGAGTGTATGAGTTGAAGTGAGTTGGGGGGAGGAAGTAGGAAAGACAGAGCAAGCTGTGTAAGTAGCAGAGCGCAGGATGCAAGGCACTGGTGTACCATGCTGGTGCACGGTCAGGTGGAAGAGTGATGAGGAGTGATGGGAGAGTGAGGGGTGCAAGCAGCTGCATGCAAGAAGCAAGTATGGGCTCATTGTGATGGTGTGAGGTGAGAGAGTTGAAGAGATGGGAGAGAGAGCAGTAGGAGCTGAGGAGAACAAAAAGCAAGGGGCGAGCTGTGGGGGTGAGGGGAGTGCATGAGTGAGTGAGTGAGAGGGAAAGGAGTATGAGACAAAGGTGGGAGAGGAAAGGAGGCAAGGGACCATGAGAGTTGCCATTGCAAGGTGCATGGTGCAAAAGAGGTAGGCAAGATGAGGGGTTCAAGACAAGAGAGGGAGATGTGATGTCACACAATGATGGAAGAAGTGGATAACAGACGCAATAGCAGAGTGGAAAGAATGAGACAGGGGAGCACGGTTGAAACATGAGATGAGTTAAGGCAGAGGGAAGAACGAGGAAGTTGCTTCTGCACAGTGACAGAGGCAAGGCAGTAGTAGAAGATGTCCCCCAGGAAGCATGTCCAGAGGAGGTGACGAAAATGGTGAATGGTCTGGAAACCATGCACTATGAGGAGAGGCTTAGGGATCTGGGTTTGCTTAGCCCAGAGAGCAGACAGTTAAGAAGTTATATGATAACCCTGTTTAAAAATTTGAAGGGATGTCATATTGTGGATGGAGCAAGCTTGTTTTCTGTAGTTCCAGAGAACAGGATCCAGAGCAATGGATTCAAACTACAGGAAAAGAGATTCCAGTTAAACTTTAGGAAGAACCTCCTGAGAGTAAGAGCTGTATAACAGTGGAACACGCTCCCCCAGAGTGTGCTGGAGTCTCTTTCTTTGGAGACTTTTAAACAGGGGCTGGATGGCCATCTGTGGAGAATGCTTTGACTGTGTCTTCCTGCATGGCAGAGGATTGCACTGGATGGCCCAAGTGGCCTCTTCCAACTCTATGATTCTGCTAAGATTTTAAGAAGAAAACAGTGCAATTCATTGCTCCTGTGTTCTGTTCTCTGAGGTAGCCACCTCATGATGCTACTCTAAAGAAAGAAGGAGCTGGGAAAAGGCAGGAGGAGATGGCAGACAGAAGATTTTTGTGAAATGGATCTAAACAATTATGAAGAAAAGGCAAAAAAATAAAAATAAAAATCCTGATGAACTAATTCCACATTTATTTGTCTTAGGACTCTGTTAATGGGCATTTGAACTGCTTGCTCACACATATATCCTACTACATTAAAGGTTTTTATCCTGGTCTCTTGTCCTTTGTCACCTAGCCAAATTAAAAGCTTCAGTGCTGTTACAAGGCAGAAAGAATAAATGATGTTTTCTAGTGGATGGACCTACTTAAGCAAAATATGGGATTTTAATATTATTTTCTACTGTGCTTTGTTTTCTAAGGTCTCTTTAGGTCTTATTAAACATGACGAGGAAACTCTAAGGGATGCATATATTTCTGTTTTGACCTTCACAGCTAGATGCTTAGGCAAAATTACAGTTTCTGGATGCCTCCACCAGGAATAAAATAACATGCTTATTCAGAAGAATTGGTGGGTAGTCTGTTGCCAAGCCAAGGTTGCAACAGCTGAAGAAAGAACAGAATTGCCTCCTGATAGGATCCGTATGGTCTGTTTTTGATTCTTAGAAATGAGTTGTTTTCCAGCCTGAGAGCAATTAATCAATTTATAAAGGAATCTCAGAGCATTTGACACATAAACACTCTATACTGTTTCTGAGCAGATCATGTGGCTGGGAGGCTTAGGCTATATTCCTATGCTAATTTACTTCAGAGTAAGTCCTAGTGAATTCACTTGGGCTTACTTCTGAGGAGATGGGTGTAAGATTCCACGTTAAAGCTTATTTCTGTTGAACACATGCTGTTGTCTGCTAAATGGAATGTGTATGAGCAACGTGCCAGTTTTTAGCAGACAAATTCTCTTTTGGATAATATGGAGAGTACAATGATGGGTGAGATCTCACTTGCTGCTTTCCTTCTCTCCTGTTCACATTCAATAGATCTTGTGAACAAACCCAATTTGCCTATGTATCACATAGACTCTGTATGTGCCATCAAGAACCTTTCTAAACATAGCATCCCTTAATGCAGAAAAAATCTGCATGTATATATGTAGGGCTTATTTTCACAGGAGGTTGGAGGCAGGATCTGTCAGCACAATCCTGTCTCCCTCCATGTGTTTAATAGATCATATTGTATGTACAGGTTTCAATGATCACTTCATATGTTTTTGCCTATTTTGGTGACAACCAGTTGATGACTTGCAAATGTGACACTGCCATCACTGCTGTCACATCCAGCACTGGTGCCTGGCACTCTGAGATTAGCACTCAACCAATTAATTGCGATTGCATGATTTTCACATGATTTTCGCTGTTTAAACCTTTGATTTTCCTGTGTGATAAAGTCCTATGACTCTAGAACATTTTAGAACAGTGGTTCCCAACCTTTGTTGGGCCGCAACCCCCATTGGGGATGAAAGTCCCGCCCGCGGCCTCCCTGATCTGTTGGGAGGCTGGGAAGGGGTGGGACTTTCGGCCGTTTACAAGCCCCAGCAGACTTTGTGGCAGGAAGTCCCGCCCCTTTCTAGCCTCCCAACCAATTAGGGAGGCTGCCGAGGGAGAAGGGGCGGGACTTCCGGCCACAAAGGCTGCTGGGGCTTGAAGTCCCGTCCCCTTCTCCCCGTGGTTGCCTGGCAGCCACGGGGAGAAGAGGAGGAGGCAGCCCCCGGTCCATTTCTCCCCGCGATTGCATGGCAGCCGCGGGAAGGAAGGAAGGGAGGAGGAGGAGGAG
The DNA here is from genome assembly GCF_019175285.1 of Sceloporus undulatus. NCBI lineage: Eukaryota > Metazoa > Chordata > Lepidosauria > Squamata > Phrynosomatidae > Sceloporus > Sceloporus undulatus. Next base: position 211,044,868 of record NC_056524.1, read on the forward strand.
GCAGGCCCCCCATCCCTTCCTCCCTGCAGGTGCCTCCAGCTGCAGGAAGGAAGGGAGGAGGAGGAGGCATCCCCCTGTCCTTTCCTCCCCACGGGTGCCAGCAGCCACGGGAAGTAAGGGAGGAGGAGGAGGCAGCCCCCCATCCTTTCCTCCCCGCGGGTGCCTGCAACTGCGAGAAGGAAGGGAGGAGGAGGAGGCAGCCCCCCGTCCTTTCCTCCCCGCAGGTGCCTGCAGCCGCGGGAAGGAAGGGAGGAGGAGGAGGCAGCCCCCCGTCCTTTCCTCCCCGCGGGTGCCTGCATCACAATTAAAATGCCATTATCCTGGGAATAAACAGGCAAGAAATAGCAAGAAATCATTCACGGGATTTCCCTATGAATGATTTGTTTTTATTTATTGTCTGTTTATTCCTGGGATAATGGCACTTTAATCACAACATTGTGTGAAAATGTTAATTGCGATTGCGTGAATTTCATGTGATTTTTGCTGTTTAACCCCCCGATTTTCCCTGTGTGATAAAGTCTATAGTATGGCAGGTGTATTGAGGGAAATGGTGACTCCCATCTGATGCTCCTAAGACCAATGGTGCCACAGCCAAGAAAACCAGTCAGGCCACTAGAGGGCACTGTTCTAAGTGCTTCCTCAAATGATACATTGGCCCTGGCTGCTACAATTCAAACACTACAACTATGGCGGGATACAGACGGGCAAAAAGGGGTGTGTTCATGACGTCATGAAGGTATAGCCTTCAGACGGCCCTTACCTGAATGCCGCCATGAACACGCCGCCCGCACGCCCCAAGCGGGAAGAAGCGGCATTAAAAAGGTGCCGCTTTTCCCCACTTCTTTTCTATATGCTGCGCAACTGCGCAGCTCCGTCTATAAGCTGCTGCACCGGTACGCCAGAATTGCTACACCGCTAATTTAAGTTGCCCATTTAAAAGCTCCATGTCTGCTGCATCGCATAATGAGTCGGGGTCCTGGAACATGCGCAGTTTGTACCGAGGCTCTAATTAGAGCGTCAGATGCCATGCAGATGTGGAAGCTGCAGCACAGCTGCACTCTATTTTAATGCTCGTAACCCTAACCCTAACCCTAACCCTAACCCTAGAGCAACATGTACGCATGCGCTGCTTGAATTGTGGAAAGTTTGGAATTTAAAGTGAACCCCTACACACATTCCTGTGCCATTTTCACCTAACAATAAAAAAACACTAAAACTTTAAATATTTACATATGTACAAGGGAGGTGATGGGGGATGGCAGGGGGACAGCGGTGGCAGCGGCGACAGCTGTGGCTGTGCATTGCAGATTCAGCAAGAGCGCGGGGACCAAAGGAGATAATGTGCACATATGCTTTCTGCTGTCCAGTTCATTCTGTTTACTAGCAATAGCAATAACAAGTACATTTCTATACCACTTATCAGTGCACTTAAGCACTTCCTAAGCGGTTTACAAAGTGTAAGCTGAGGCTTAGGTTATCTGTAATTCTTGTTTTTACAAAGAGACAGCTGTTAGTATGTTGTAGAGCCACCAGCCACACCTATGGTGTAGTGGTTTGAGTTTTGGATTATGACTCTGGACACCAGGCCATGAAGCCTGCTGGGAGACCTTGGGTAAGTCACATGCTCTCAGCCTCAGGGGAAGGCAATGGCAAACCTCGTCTGAACAAAACTTGCAGAGAAAACTCTATGATAGGTTCACCCTAGTGTCTCCATATATCATTACAAAAACAACACATATATATGTTGGTCTTCATGGAACATCAAGATCTTCTCATTGTCAGAGATATAGGGATCACAGTTCAGAAGCTTACAAGCTTATTCCCAGCTTCTCCAGCTACGGCTGGAAAAAATCCTGCTTGTAAATTTAGCAACCTGCCATGGCACTACTTTTCTGTGGTGGAATTGGGTGCTCCTCTGAGGCAAGAGGGTATGCTGACAGCAGCACTACTACTCCTAGGGGCACCCATGTCAGTCAGGCTTTTGATGAGGAGCCAGACTAGTTGTGCCGAACAGCTACTGGACAGCAGCAGTGGTGAGGGGATGACACTGGTGGAAGATCTCTCAGAGACAATGGCAGTGACACCATAGTTAATATAAGGCAGTATTAAATCACTTCTGAATAACTTTTGTCATGAAAGCCCTAAAACAAGACAATTCAAAATGAAAGAAGAGATTGTGCCAGAAGATGACACTCCCAGGTTGGGTACACTGGGAAGAGCAGAGGAAAAATACAAAGAGCACTGGTGGTGCAGGAGCCCTGGTGGTGCAGTGGTTAAATGCCTGTACTGCAGCCACTCACTCACAAACCATAAGTTTGTGAGTTCAGTACCAGCGAAAGGGCTCAAGCTCAACTCAGGCTTGCATCCTTCCGAGGTGGCTAAAATGAGTACCCAGATCCGCTTAGGAAGTGCTTAAGTACACTGATAAGTGGTATAGAAATGTACCTGCTATTGCTGCTAATGATGCAACTGGACCCAAGCCAAAAGTATGTTCAGTTTTTGATGTGCTCAGAGATGAAAGGAAAATCTGAAGCTGAATTATAGGACTATGGAATGTGAAAAACATTAATCATGAGAAGCTAGACTTTATAAAACAAAGAATGAAATGTATAAACATTGTAATAATTGGAGTGAGTGAGTAGAAGTGGACAGCAATGGGACATTTTCAGTCAGATAATTACACAGTGTTTTATTCAGGAAATGAAAATCTAAGACAAAATGGGGTGGCATTAATATTATGACAGATGTAGCAAAAGAAGCCAGGAGATATAATGCAACATCTGACCAAACAATGTTAATAAGGCTTCAGGGGAAACCCATGGGTATTGTTACCCATGCTGCTCCATTTTAATTTTGGTATAAATGATAGCCCTTAATGAACCCTAGATGAACTCTAGTAGCCTGTCTGCCATTAAGAGCAAAGCGAGGAGGCATGTACACTGAAATTCAACACAGAGAAATGTAAGGTACTGCACTTAGGGAGAAAAAGTGAAATGCACAGATATAGGATGGGAGACACATTGCTGAATGAAAGTACATGTGAAAGGGATCTAGGAGTCCAAGTAGATGATAAGTTGAACATGAGTCAACAGTGCGATGCGGCAGCTAAAAAGGCCAATGCAATTTTAGGCTGCATCAATAAAAGTATAGTGTCTAGATCAAGAGAAGTAATTGTGCCATTATATTCTGCACTGGTCAGGCCCCACCTGGAATATTGTGTCCAATTCTGGGCACCACAATTCAAAAAGGACATTGAGAAACTGGAGCGTGTCCAAAGGAGGGCGACTAAAATGGTGAAAGGTCTGGAAACCTTGCCCTATGAGGAGCGACTCAGAGAGCTGGGGATGTTTAGCCTGGAGAAGAGAAGATTAAGAGGTGATATGATAGCCCTGTTTAAATATGTGAAAGGATGTCATATTGAGGAGGGAGCAAGCTTGTTTTCTGCTGCTCCAGAGAACAGGACCCAGAACAATGGATGCAAGCTACAGGAAAAGAGATTCCACCTCAACATTAGGAAGAACTTCCTGACAGTAAGGGCTGTTCGACAGTGGAACACACTCCCTTGGAGTGTAGTGGAGTCTCCTTCCTTGGAGGTCTTTAAACAGAGGCTGGATGGCCATCTGTTGGGGATGCTTTGATTTGGATTTCCTGCATGGCAGGGAGTTGGACTGGATGGCCCTTGCGGTCTCTTCCAACTCTATGATTCTATGATTCTATGATTCTACACACCCCACCTAAGGGCACCTTCATTATCATATCTAGATAGTCTAAGAAGTCGCATAAAAGGATTATCATAGGACTAGGAAGAGTAAATGTTTGCCTTCCCTGAGGCTCTTGCCCCCTCCTTGGGTCTGTTGTCCGAGCAGCTTAAGACCACTAAAACAATCAGACAGGGACATCCAGGTGTAAAGAAAGTAATTAAACACCTTTGCCAGCAATGGGCCTTTTGCCCCTATAAGAACCCCCAACTTTTGCCTGTTCACTGGGCCAGTCTGGATTTCAGGGGGAAGCTCTGTCCCTTTGAATCCTGACCTGGCTCCTGGCCAGTCATTCCATGGCTGAGCCTCATGCCATCCTCATCATATTCCATTTGGATTGCTGGAGGGAGTCTACATTGTGGTACGTATCACCCCAGTGATGCCTAAAATCCTATTCCATGCTAACCCCTGCTTTTCCTGAGCCATGTGTGTGGCTATGCTAGTGAATTGTGTGTGTTTCCCCCCATTATAAATAAATTGGTTATTAATTCTAGAAGTCTGTCTCAGCTCCATTTATTGGAATCTCCTGGTCTCTCCGTAGACACAACGGGAGACAGTTCTGTAGGGCTGTCGTAGCAGGCCCCCTCTTGCAATATTGAGCTAATAACAATAATAATAAAATTCCCCTAATCAGACCCTTGGCTACAGTATAACCATAATTCAAGTTTACTACAATAACCAATGCAGAGAAATAGAAAACAACAACAGAAAAGACAGAATGAGAGATCTCTTCCATAATATCTCAGAAATCAAAGGGAAATATAAACCAAGCGTGGGGATGCTATTCAACCAGCAGGGGGACACACTACATGATCAAGAAGAAATAAAAGGACTGTAACATATGGGTGTGACATTACATTCCAGGACTGCATAACATTTCCTACCAATTATCAACATAGTTATTTACAATTATGCCTTTCATAGGCAAAGAACAACTCCTAGATCTCATGGCTAAAATATCCCTGACACCAACTGATTGCACCCAGTCGCTTTGACATGCTATCAAATAACTAAAGCCTCCCACATGACTCTCTCAGGTTTAACCAATCTGGGCAGTGATTAAGGCCCAGGAAGGTGGATTTTGGTTCTAATCCAGAAATGCTTCCCCCTCCCATTGCCCTATTTTGTCAAATGGGGAATAAATAGAAGATGCTGAACACACTCCTCTGCCTGTTTTTTGTTTGTTTGTTTGTTTTTACTCTAGGGCAGTGCTTCTCAATTATTTTCTGTCATGCTCCCCCTAGGAAGAAGAAAACATTTCGCGCCCCCCGTGCGACTGTAAATAGTATCATTTGTCTATAAAATTGTTATAAGTACACCTCTGCATAACAGAGCCTCGCGCCCCCCTTTATGGAGCCTCGCGCCCCCCCTGGGGGGCCCGCCCCACTATTTGAGAAAGGCTGCTCTAGGGAGAGTCTCGTGGATACCAATGCTTCCTTATTTCAACAGCACTTAAAAATTAAAAGAAGAGAACAGTCTCTTCCTTGACACCAGGCCTGGGGCTAATTGTTTGAAATTTGTCATAGCCACCAGCATTAAAGTTATTTGTTGCTCTTTTACAGTAAATGCTGGTTCTGTGACACCACAGTTTTTCAAGAGATGGCTGTTAACTCTGCTCTGTCTGGTCTTCCATCAGCCTCTGTTCCCTTCAATTTGGACTGGTCCCCAGTTCTTTTCTGTCTTACCACACTCCTGTGACAAATAGAAATGGAACAGCTGAAACATTTCACATCCTTACACCTCCATGCTTGAAAAAAAACTTTTATCTTCTGGATTTATCTTTTGGCATGAGCAGGGATTGGAAAAGTTGGCTTTTTGGCCATGTGAGTGTGAGATTTTGGGAGTTGTGGTCCAAAATGTAACATTTTTAAAAGATCTTAAAGGCATGGAAGCCCCGTGATGAAAGAAAATTGCTTCTTTTTCTTAATCACATGATATAATAGCTGTGTGGTACTCTTGTGAAAATGGTCAGCAATGGATACCAAGAGGGAAAAGTTTACCACTACACTTATTTTTTGCTGTACCTCTACCAGGCTCAATAAAGCCTGCTGTGAACTAGTGAAGGCTTTACTCCCTTTCTTTCATCTGACTTAGTTTTCCTCTGGGCAATGGACCAAAACAAGCATTTTCATAATAACTGTCTGTTTTGTCTTAGTTACACTTGGAGAAGCTTGCAAAGTTTTAATCATGCCCTAGGGAGGCACACTGTGGCAGGAATGTTTAAGAGGACCGTTGTTCAAGCTAAACAAAGCCTTTAACGTATTTTCCTCATCTCTGTTATTTAACTCAATAACTGCAACAGAGTAGAAAGACAGAGAAATGAACATCCAGAGACTCTCTAAACCCATGATATTGTGCAGGCTTTGGACAAAAGCACCTGGGGAAAAGGGGGCATCATTAGTATGTGTAAAACAAAAAGTCATCCGGGGCTGTTGTCTAACCTTTGTATCCTCTACAAATGGGTGGAATACATCATAGATCTCTGGTCTGGGTTTCATCACTTATCTAGCCACATAGTCTTTTACTTACACACACACTTTCTCTCTCTCTCTTTCACACACACATGGAAAAGAGAGAAAAGAAAATAGTTCATGGAATCATATTCTCCACCTCATAGAAAGAAACACAGATTTAAGTCTCTCTTTATATAAATCAGCTTTTGGGGAAAGTCAGCAACTGTATTCTACAAAAGATCATTGGCTCAGTGTCATGTCTGAAGAAGGAGTAGGAAGGAAGTAGTGAGTGCATTGCTCCATTAGTGGTAGCCAGGGAGCAACTCCTGGTTTCCTTCAGGTCACAAGGGCCCTTCTGGAGAGGGTCACCCTAGCAAAATGGCCAGTCAACCCAGATTAGATGCATACTCTGATTAACATTTGTCACATTTGTTTCCTGCCTTAAAATTCAAAAGAATATTGATAGCTTGGAAGATCAGGATGTGGTTCTGGTTTGGGGTCAAAGAGATGAAATAGGATCAAGTGCTACTACTAGGGCTTCAGAATCCTCATTCCTACTCTCACAGAACTTGTGGCAGAAGGAGGAAGTTGCTCTTCAAGGAGGACAGCAGAGGACATGCAAGGCCCGGGAAACTCATTGAAATGTCTTTAATTAGCTAAATGAAAACACAGGACTTAACAGGCACAGGAAGTTGCTGCCCAAGGAGGAAAGAAAGAGAGAGAAAGAGAGAGAGAGAGATGAGACTGAGACAGTTCAGTGGCATCTGCGACATAAAGCACACAAGGACTTATTTTATTATTTATTTATTCATTCATTAAAATATTTTACCCTGTCCTTTTTATTATGAGACTTCAGAGTGGCAAACAGATAAAAACCCCAATATAAACAATTTTGACAATTCCAAGCTGAAATAAAAAAGTCAATAAAGCCTTTTCCCATGTCCCTCACAAATTGTATTGCCTCCATTCATGGCTTTATTGCTAAAATAATGAACAATAAAATAACATACTCTACAGATGACTAGATCAGGGGAATGGGTCCATCACTACATAAAAGGGATAGTGATCCACATTGCAGGGAGGAATTCTATCTCCATTGCCCATGTCAGGACAGAAGAGATTGACTTGTGGTGGAAGTAAGAGTGAGGTATTGGCAACAGTGATCCCATATAGGCGCCAGGGTAACAGTTTCTAGTGTTTGTGTTGTTGCCCTGCATATTTCTCCTATCCTCCAATGTTGTTGTTCAATGATTGGGCACTAAATAGTGCCATCTACTGGCTACATAAGATCTCCTATATACAACATATAAACTCCACAGAGTGCAAAACCAGGATTAAAAAAGAATACCTCTTCTGAACAGATAGTGAAGAATATTATGCAAACATCTCCATTAGCAAAACCCTGCCTCTTCTGAAGATCCCACCCCTTACAAGGTTCTTACTGCAGACCCACTTCTTCCAAAGAGAAATCATGTAGCAGGATCCCACCTTCCTCTTGTCTGTTCTATCATCTTAACCATTCAAAATAATAATATAAATATATATTGTTAGATTTGCTCCTGGAAACACCAGAAGCTGATTAGGTAGACCTGTATTGAGATCCCAACTTTCCTTAGATCTGGTTGTCTCCTTCAAGGTTTAGATTACTTTGGTTCTGGTAGAGAATCATGCTGACTCCATTGGGTCAAAGTTTGCCTCTTGAAGAATAAATTTGTGCACTTTTCCATTTAGCTTGGTCCCTTCTTTCAACTGCATGTTAATGTCCATTCCTAATCACACAGGTTTCTTTACAAGATACCTCTGTCCCAGTCATCTTTTTCCTCTTGGTTCAACCATGTTTCCTTTGAAATTCCAAAAGTTTATTTTTAAAAATAATTATTTGCAGTTATTTTTCCAAGACCCCATTACTGATATTGTGGTTTTTTTAAAAAGTAAAAGTAATTATTTACTTTCTATTTCTCAAAAGTAGATAAAATAATTGGTTTTAAAATAGCTGGTTTGTTAAAATCAGAACAGTACAAGTCTCTGGCTTGTGCTTCACACACACTCTTGTCATCTCAACACCTGTAATAGAAAATGAAGCAGCAGCATGAGACTTCACCATTGAGTGAGGTCATACTCCTGTAACTATAATAATAACTTAAAATGATAGTTACACTACAAAAGGAGGAAGTTTACCTGCATTAGGTTACAACGTAAGAATAGCACATTAAGCCCAACTACTCCCTAGAAGCCAAAATGACTAAACCGAAGCTATTATACTTTAAGATTTCATGAGACAACATTGAAAGGATGGTAATGCTGAGAATGTTGAAAGGCAATAGAAAAAGAGGAAGATCACATGGCAGGATGGACTGACTCAGTTAAGGCAGCAGCAACAGCCCTCAGTGGGATTTTACTGGCTAGATTAAACTTGCTAATTAAATTCTTTGTAACAGTAGGACTTACATAAGTGCTGAGAAGTGATTCAACAATTGGTTCAGAATGTCTACTCTAGAAAGGAATAGTAACTGAGGGCCCTTTCACTACACAGTTATAATGCTGTGGTTCAAAAATGGGCTGAGAGAGAATCAACTATTGCTTCTTTCTTCATGACAACAAGCCTAAAGACTATAGCACTTAGCTCTTAAACTGAATCTTTGCTCCTCACATCCCATCATTTGTTTGAAATGTTTTTATTTAATAGAGATAAAGAACAAAAACAACAACAGCCTATCAGCTAAGCATGAGCAAGAGACTGTGACTAAATGCAGACTCTATGGATTTTATTGTTGTTGTGTGTCATAGGTGAACTTTATCATAGGGTTTTCTTGGTAAGATTTGTTCAGAGGAGGTTTGCTATTGCCTTTCCCTGAGTCTAAGAGAGCATGTGAATTGCCCAAGGCCACCCAGTGAGCTACATGGCTAAGGTAGGAATCGAAACCTGGTCTCCAGAGTCAATCAAACCACTATGCCATGCTGGCTCTCATGGGTTTTATGCTAGTCTTTAAAAAACAAAACAAAACAAAACCCTTCTTCTGTGTTGCATTGCTTATTACCTAGTCTGACTGAAGAATTAGGAGGAGTTGAAAGCTTGCATACAATGTTGTGATGATTCAGTTGGCTTAATAAAAGCATTGTACAGAAGCACTCTTTCACTGCATACCATGAAACATTCAGCATCTTCCTTTTGCACTTGGTCTTGGAGCTTTTTAAAAAAAAGATTTCCTCTTAGTTTTGACTGGAAGCCTGCTCTGTAGCTCTGGTGACATTCCCATATGCCACCTGAGTGCTTATTTTCTAATTTCAGTTAAAAGAATGGCCCACTTTATCTCTGTCTCTTGCTGGCACTTATTCTGTCTGGCAAATAAAATGGGGAAGGGGGAAACACCTTTTGTAGTTGAAGCAAAGAGGCCTCGTGGGTGGGTGGGGGCAGAAGGGGGGCTTCAATAATTCACAAGGCTGCAGCGCACTGAGCGAGCGAGCTCTGGTGGGTTTTAATAAATGCAGCCATAATGTGACATCCAATTTATTATTAAACTTTAAAAAGGAGAGGAAATGGCAGAGTTTAATAAAAACATTCAAATGGCTGATATTAGTCATGGCAAATGGATGAAGGGTGCAGATTTGGCTGAGGGTTTTAATGAATAATATCTAAGTTGGTCCCATGATACATGCAGGGGAAAAGAGGATATACTGGCAAGCCTGTATTGAAGAAAGGGAGGGGAAGACTGGGCTTTAGTCTTCCTCCCCCTGCCACCACTATCTTAGACTGTGTGCTTGAAACTATAATCATTGATGATCATCACTGACTGGGGTGCTAATCCAGACCTATAGGATGGAAAACTGTGGACTACACCTCCCTGAATCAGACGAGTGAGCTGGGAAGGATATGCTCAATGATATTGCTGCCAGTTTTCTAGCTAACTCAGACAGCAGCTCTAACACTTTATAAATTCAGGCTGATTTGACATCTTTATGACAGCCACCATCTGTGCCAGTTATTTTCTTTAAAACAACTAAGCATACACTACACAACTAACCACCTGTGACATAAAAGCCTAGATGCTTTTAACTGATCTCCATAATTATTTTATGAGAACATGACAACAGAATGAGCAGTTCTCATTCATATTTATGATTTGATACGATCTGCAAGATCATGCTGATCCTCAGATCATCCTGAAATTAATTAGCTCTATCATTTTTCTACCTGCACTATTTGCAGACATGTCTCCTTGAAGAGGGCTCCACATGGCATCTGTCCATTCTAAGTGATGATTGAGTTAAACTGGGATAATAAATTGCATTTGTTGGATGCCAGTGGAGAATACACACCTACTCTGGAAATCATAACCTGGAGAAAAACTGGGGTGCCTTGAGCATCTCTGGTCCTTGATCTAACATAGCACCTTTGGTCCTTATCTAAAATAAACTGATGGATGAATATGTGTAATTGTCTCCACTGCATTATTTTAGCTCAAATTAGCAGAGGATTCATTTGTATGTTTTAAAGAAACCTGAAGGTTCAGAGTGCAGTGTCTAGGTTGTAATTTCTTTTTCTTGATCAAACAGTCCAAATGATTTACTTAAAATGTTCTAGCTTAGATATCAAGCCACAGAGAAAGTACAGAGAGATTTTAAATATGAAGCAGCCATCAAAAATGCCTCTTCTTCATTGTCAGAACTTGTGATGTTGATGATCTTATTAAAAGATGAGCCCAAATGGACTTGAATGAAGATGCTGTTGAAATGAAACTCACATTGTCCATGACCTTTGACTAGGCTGCCTAGGGCTGATAGGAACTGAAGTCCAAGAACATTTGGAGGGCTTCATGTTCCCCACTTTGGTCTTGAGGATAGTGATTGGACATAAGGTAAATGGAAATCAAACTGTTGTAGTTTTTATAAATCAAAATCAAATCAAACTAAGTGTATATTAGTACGAGGAAAGTGTTATTCATGGCACTCATAAAAAAAGACATTTTATCTACATTGGTGCAGATTGTACACAGTAAATTATCCAAATAAGCAATACCATACATACATACATACATATATATATATATATATATATATTGAGTTGCATTACCTTGTAGCTCCAGCTAGCAAGGAGAAATCCTGCAAGAGATTCTTGTTTTCCCAGTGGAATCATAAGTGATGATGGAATATGGGGCAATAAATTGTCAGTGAATAAAATGAAGAAGTCTGTGGCATGTGGTTTAGCCTAAGAGTCAACTTCAAGAATACCTCCATTCATAAAACCAGTAGTAGTTCTGGCTTCAGTCATTTTTGACACTCAGCTCCAGGTTATCTCCTTGAGTAATGTGCTCCTTTGTGGAGAAAGAGCTTATCAGAAATCAGCTTAGCTGCTTGTTGTCTTTCCTCACATTCATTTCCACTCTAGTCACTGCTATCTATTATTGCCTTGGTCTGTAGTTGCCATTGCCCATGGACTGTCACTTTGTTAAGATTAGACATTTCTTTTGTTGCTGCTGTGCTTTCAACTGCGTAAAAAGCACACACAGCAGGTGATATAAGGTAGAGAAGCAATTTACTTCCCAAAGAATTTGATATGTTGTTTCCAATTTTGAGCCTATATGGACAAAACAGAAAGACAGAAGAAGGGTAAATAGGTATTTTAACAACATAACTATTCTTAAGAAAAAAGTAGTTGCTGAACCAACATGTTGCTTGTGCTTTAAAAATAGTTAACATCCAAGGAGGTAAGAATTGAGCAATACCTAATAAGTTCAACTGGTGTAAGCTTACTTTCCATCCTAAGAAGAATGAGTCAATGCACTTCAGACATTTTCATTTTCATAGTAATGTTTCTTTGAAATGTAAAATAAATTATTTCTAACATTATACACACATGCATACATATACACCTATTATGTATTATGTTAGTAGTTATTCCTGTAATGTTTTTGGGGAGAGTATCACTTCCTGAGCATGTATAAACAATAAGGATAAAAAGCTAAGGATTTCAACTAGATAACAACAAAAAGCTAAACTATGGCCTGTTCCAGACTGCCAAAATAAAGCTGCTTCGGGTCTCTTTGGAGGTATGCTGTTTAAATGATGCATG
>NC_056524.1:211062148-211137858 GCF_019175285.1 Sceloporus undulatus
TTCTGAACTTTGAAATCTTACCATGAATAATAATAGAAGTAAATTCTATCACGCTGTATTATTTCTGCAGTCTGTATGCAGTCTGTATGCAGTCATAATAGTCTTCTTTTCCTCTCATCTCAACTTTACTTCCATAACTCTAACCAGTTACATTTTGCAAAAATTGCCTTCACTTATAGTTTGGAAGTGTTGAGAAGCAGTTGCTTTTCTCTGGTTAATTGCTCTCTGATCCATTACCTTGATAGTTTTGAAGTCATTTCTTACTAAAATATGGTCCATTTCTCAACTCTTAGCTCCTGAACTATGTTCTTTCCTAAGAAATCCTATCTTTTCCAGGAGTCTTCTTCCATTAACTGAGCTGTAACAGTCAGACCACTTGTGTATCTTGCTTCTTAGTCTGTAACTGTAAACCTGAGTTCACTCTCCACTCTGAGTTTGCAAAGCTACATATCCTCCATGTAAAGACACTACAGGTATGCAGAAGGTAGCCCATGGGAACTCTCTTAATACTTCTGATGGGAGCAAATAAAGACAGTGAAATGTGTGTGGGTGAAAAAGAGTGAAAAGTGCAAGCTACCATTAAAAAAAATCCAGACGTGGCCAACCATGATTGGCAGCAGAAGCACAACTTCATCAGAAGTGGTTGTCCAGATCAGGCATATCTCTCTTCACTCTTTTAGAAGGAAACCAATGATTTCTGCATTGAGATTAAGTAGTACTCCTAGACAGTTGGGTACTTGAATGTTTGTTTGTTATTGTTGTGTACCTTCAAGTGATTTCTGACTTATGGCAATCCTAAAATTGACCAAATTTGAGTAAAACCTGTTTCTCATTTCTCTCAACACATAGTTGTTACCAAATGCCCACGTTTATACCTGCATTGAAATGTGCATGTATACACACCCTTAAAAATCTAGAAATGTCAGAATCTTCAAGAATTCAATTTTGCTCAATTGCTCTCATGTTTCAAGACATATGGAATACTTGTGCCTAATAAATATTTCTATAAGGTCTGAAAGTGCATACATTTTTTTTAAAAAGTGTATAAAAACCGATTTCTTTGCCTACATGACTGCATTTTGGAAAATGAAACTGGAACAGCAGCTGTCCACAGTTCTGAAACCTGAGCTCACCAAAAGTGCTACCCTAACGTACATGGACACTTTCTTCTCATCAGAATTACTTTCACTGTATTTTGTTTAGAAAGTACAGAAGAATGTTCTGTTATTTGTTTGTTTTAAAGGACAACGCTGTGCTAAAAGGGATTGGATCTACTTTTTTCAAATATTTTAGTATGCAGCAAAACCTTTTGGGAGAGAATTTGCAGCAAAAGGCCTTGAAAATGAGATCATTTTACAAGTCATTAGTTTTCTTTACTATGTGTGATTGTTGCACAGTCATCTGGTCCAATGCAGTAAGATTCTGATGCAACTAATCTTGAATGAATGGATTTTAATCCCTTAATTTAAATTTACTTAAATTTACATTAAGGATTATCTAGTTCTTTTGATGTTCTATATATCATCCAAAGTACTACATTTTAAAAACGCTTTCAATAAGAAACTATAAATCAGAAAGGGAACTATGTGAATCTGTTTGGTGAAACTTATATAACTACACCAACCTTGTAAGAAGGGAAAGTCCTCCTTTCCCAAGTGCATGTCCTGGCAAGATCCATTTCCTGGCAACACAGTAAGTATGCTATTGCAGCATTACCAAACATTGTGCCAGGGTGTACCATTAATGGTCTTATAATTAATTTTGTAGAAGTTGTGGGGAAGTTATTTCGGCTTCGCATACTTAAAACAAGGCATCTATGAAACCAAGCTCTTGGACTTGCCATATTACAAATATATTGCCATATTCTGTGCTCCCTCAACCATTACCAACAGCAGAGCAGTACTTAATTCTACTTAACTGGGGACTCCTATTTTTACAAGCTGAATAATAATGAATTTCCTTTAAACTATCCATATCCAACATTCTTGCCCAATGCTTACAGAGTTACAACAAAGTCAGGGACCCAAATTTCCTAAGCCTCTGGACAGCCACTTGATAACCTAGCAAAAATTAGTCTCTTTGTAGCTCAAAAATGAACCTTCGGTGATAGGAGTTTATCAGACAAGGGAAACTGGAAGTATAATCCAATGGCAATCCGAATGCAATCATGGGGTTTCACATTATTGCGTGATGGACTACCACACACAATTTCGGGCTATGGCAAGCTATTTTCAAGCAATGGGAAGACAGTTTGAATGCAATTCAAATTCACGTAAATTCGCTGAACTAGCGAATTCACGTGAATGCATTCTGGCCCCACTTTCTTTTCATTTGAAATTAAGAGAAATTCCTCCCGTGTGATAAACTCAGTAGAGATGCGTCAGATGTCTACAGGCCTAGAAATGCCACTAACCCTTGCAATTTTGTCAAACACCAATTCACTATGAATATAACACATTCTGAACATTTCATTGAACTCTACTGACCCCTTCCTTTATGCCTAGATTCATTGCACTCTATGTTGGCTGAAGACGGAATAAAGTTCCTCTAAAGCTGGCAAAACTCCAGTGACTTTGAATTAAACTGGAAACATGGCCTGAAATTCTCAGAGATGGCAGATGGGGGCAGCAATCTCAGTTTGCAAACCAACCTAAGAAGTAGTTAGCACGATGTTTGCTTTGGCAACTTAAAAATATATTACCCTTATGAGACATTAATAAGTTGAATGTATTAATAACAGACTCCATTATGCTCTTCTCTTTCACACACACATGCAGCTTCAAAACACAAGTTATAATAAACCCTTCAAATGTTGGGAATGCACAGATGGGAGTTTAATCAAGACCAATCTGGGCACATGGGTGCTCACAGCTAATCTAATTCTAGTCCATTCATTAGGAAAGATATAAATCACTCAGTGATTGACAAAAGGCTGTAAGTCAAAGTGAATTTCCTGTCAGCAGTGGAACTTATCCATGGGGGCATGGAACAAACTTTTGACACCTATTTTGCTAGGCTAGAAATGCTCAGGGCAATACAGAGTTTGGCTATAAACTTATTTTTTTCAATTTGTTGTTTTTAATTTGAAGTAAACTATTGCCTTTTATTTTCCTAATCACAATTTTCATTACTTTTTTGGAATTTCCAGTCAGTTAACATTTTTTCTTGTCCTCCAGTTTGGAAAATCTTTTTCAAAGGTCAGCAAAGCTGGGCATCTGCCAAAGGATCATTGGCTCAGAAAGGTGCACCCCTGCCCCTGCCAACATCTGCTGTTTGGTGGGCCATTCTTAAATAGAAATCCTGTTGGTACAGTTGGCTCCAATATGCGGTGGACACCTGCCATCTTAAATTGCTCCAAAAGGAATACTTGACCTGTACAGAAGATTTGCCAGCTGAGGGGATATAGGATTTGGAAAAAGCCCTAATACACTGGCAGAACACCAGATACAGAGCCATAGAGCCAAGAAAGATATACTAACAGTGTCAGCAAAGCTGGTATTTGAAATCATCAACTAAAAGGTGTCTTCAGAGAAGATAAATTTCTATTAAAGTACATTGCTATGTGACAGAAAATATGTGGTCTTCTAGATCTACTTAGATGACTAAGAGGGAGGAAGAGATGTGAAACTCAGGGGGAAGTGAAGTCAAGCCTGAGAATATCAGTGTGCGACAAAGTTGGGAGATGCCATTCAACTTAAATCCAAACTCAATTTCAGAGACATTCTTGTAGGTTGCATTCCAATGTGGATAGGACCAAAACCAAAAGGTTATGGTCAAAAATACCAACACTAACTAGTTGTCTCTAGTGTCCTTCTTTTGCTTCATAGACGTACACAGTTACATGTACAAATATGGTTACAGATTTCTTCACTTCCAACAATAGCATGGAACAATGAGCAGGAGACAGAGAATACAAAGGAAAAGCATACTCCCATCATACCACATCATTTTTTTCAGTGCAAGATTACACCTCTGTTAGTTATGCAACTTTACATTAGCCCTAGGTCTAGTGAAGGAAATATCTCTCCTACTGACTTCAGTGGCTAGGGGGATTTTTCAAAAACTGTTGCTGCTCCACCATATTAGAATATAAGATGCAGTGTAATTCAGCACTCAATCATAGTGCACCCCTACCAGCACATACACCGGGAAAGGGAGACCATAATTCAGATAGCAAAGCATAAAATATGAGACTATATTTATCTGGGCTTAAGTTGTATACTCTTAGATCTCTTAAGTGAGAACTCTGATGAAGGAAATATCTCTCTCACTTCTCAATCTATGGAGAAACAGCACTTTGTACAAAACAGCCCAGATTCAGGACACATATAGAAACCTGAACTGCTAACACTTCTCAGCCTCTCTGCACTCTAACACAATAACCAAAAAAGACTTTGTAGAAAGGAACTGATTTGTCAGAGGCTTGGTTAACTGAGGTGTGCCTCAGGGATGTCATTAGGGGGTACAGGGGTGTGGACCCTATGGCCCTCCAGGTTTTGATGAACTACCATTCCCATCATGTCTCACCATCAACCAAGTTGAATGAAGTTTCAGCCAGGCTCCTGAGGGCTTGGTTGTATAGCTCTTCCCTTATGGTGAAGCTACATATAGCATCACCATAAGGGGGGGAGCGACAACCAAACTCTTAGGAGCCTGGCTAAAACTTCCTTCAGCTTGGCTGGTGGTGAGACATGATGGGAATGGTTGTCCGTCAGAACCTGGAGAACCATAGGGTCCCCACCCCTGCAACATAGGTGAACACTCAGTGGGATGGCCATTCCCATTTGTTCCACGACCGCTTCAGCTGCCTGCCCCCTGCCAGCCAGGGGGCTTCTGTTGTCCATTGGCTGTGACTTCTGGTAGAGGTGTTGTGCTATTGCCACCTGGCAGCTTCTAGACTTGGCAGGGCTGCTGGCCGAGTGGGAACAAGGCTGCCAGGTGGTAACAGCAGCACACCCCACCAGAAGCTGCTTCTACCACCTGGTAGCCTTTTTCTCACTCAGCCAGCAGCCGAGAATGACCATCCCACTGGGTATACACCTCCAAGTGTCATCCAGTGCGGTCCACATCCTTGCACTCCCTAATGACTCCCCGGAGACTGCCTTCTGGTTCTAGCAGATCTGCTAGCTGTTGGGGATTAAAGTGTCCTAAGGCATTTGTTTAGGACCCGGTCCACCATTCTGGAGGCGGCAAGGAGGCCAGCTGGGATGATGTTGGCACAACATGGCAAACTTCTGGAAGCCTCTCCCATTGCTGAATGGCACTTGGACTCCTTCAGGAGTTGCAGACAAAGCAGTAGAATGAAACGGTCTGGAAAACAAACAATCCCTTTGGGTGCCCAAGTCCACCTTCCTGTTGTCTCAACTAACTGTGGGCTAGACAACATAACTGTTACATAGATTTGTAACTGGTTGACTGGCCCAAAGGGTGCTCAATAATGGCTCCTTTTCATCCTGGAGAGAAGTGACCAGTGGGGTCCCACAGGGTTCTGTCCTGGGCCCACTGCTGTTCAACATCTTTATCAATGACTTGGATGACAGAATTGGGGGTATACTAATCAAATTTGCAGATGACACCAAATTAGGAGGAGTAGCTAATACTCCAGAGGATAGGATCAAACTTCAGAATGACATTAATAGATTAGAAAGATGGGCCAAAGCTAACAAAATGATTTTCAACACAGAGAAATGTAAGGTACTGCACTTAGGGTGGAAAAATGAAATGCACAGATATAGGATGGGTGACATCTGGCGGAACGAGACTACATGTGAAAGGGATCTGGAAGTCCAAGTAGACAACAAGTTGAACATGAGTCAACAGTGAGATGTGGCAGCTAACAAGGCTGCAGCTAACAAGGCTATACAAGAAGTATAGTGTCTAGATCAAGGGAAGTAATAGTCACACTCTATTCTGCTTTGGTCAGGCCCCACCTGTGTCCAGTTCTGGGCACCACAATTTAAAAACGATGCTGAGAAACTGGAGCGTGTCCAAAGGAGGATGACCAAAATGGTGAAGGGTCTGGAAAGCATGCCCTATGAGAAACGACTGGAGAAGAGAAGGTTAAGAGGTGATATGATAGCCCTGTTTAAATACTTGAAGGGATGTGTTATTGAGGAGGGAGCTAGCTTGTTTTCTGCTGCTCCAGAGACTAGGACCCAGAGCAATGGATGCAAGCTACCGGAAAAGAGATTCCACCTCAACATTAGGAGGAACTTCCTGACAGTAAAGGCTGTTTGACAGTGGTACAAACTCCCTTGGAGTGTAGTGGAGTCTCCTTCCTTAGAGGTCTTCAAACAGAGTCTGGATGGCCATCTGTTGGGGATGCTTTGATTTTGATTTCCTGCATGGCAGGGGGTTGGACTGGATGGCCCTTGCGGTCTCTTCGAGCTCTATGATTCTATGATTACTGATGATAGATTACTGGTTTAGTGGCTCCGAGCTGCCACAGGGTCCAAGCTTTCCCCAGCAATGGCTCCAGGAGCCTGCCCAAGAGATCTATCTGGCCTCTCAGCAGCTGTGTGGCTGGACTTTCTGCTCTCACTGTTCAGTTTTTTTCACCTGTGCATATACCCCCAGGCAGCCTCCTCTCTGGGATCCTTGAGTATCTGAACTCTTGGGGGCCTCTCCCTTCCCTGAATGAAAACTTGACCCTCTTCGGGACTTGCAGACCTGACAGGTTGATCAGAACAGCCCAGGATCAGGACAGTCCCTTTGGGTGCTTGGTCCACCAGCTGTCAGTGGCAAGGAGGCTGGCCTTTCTCTACCACAGTGGCCAGATCCATTTCTGAGGGATCATAGGCCTGGTTGGGGTATGTGCCAGGTGGCCTGGGGGTGACAGCATGACTTACAGCATGACAGTGGTGTAACACCACCCTAGTGATGCCACTGTCACTCAGCCAGTCTGTACAGCTAATAATTATTGGTCCTTCTGTTTTCCATTCTCCCCATAAAATTGCAATTTTTCATTTCAAAGCCCTCTCCATCTACACCAATACGTAATTCTCTCTCTCCTCTCCATCTCTCATGTATAAGCATTTTTTTTAAAGAAAACTTTAATAGTTTTCTTTCTTTACACTGAATCTGCATAAAATATACTTTCCCCCCACCAGCCTTGCCTCCCTTGTGTGCATATGCACACCTTTATGCTTGCTCAAAGGGTGGAGATCTCAGAGGCAGACCAAGAGAAACCTCAGCATCAGGCAACCCCACTATTTGAGTGGGAATGGACCACTGATGGGAGTAATCTATCTCCATCACTGTAATGACCATTCCCATTAATCGGCCATAAACTAATAAAGTAAGCACTTTCCCCTCTGCCAACCCCCACCCTTCCAAACTTCATTAAGTCTTTAGTACATTAATATGTCTTACTTAGTGTCTGTTAAGCCTCTTTTTCTCTGCGTACCTGATGAAACACCTCCCAGGGGACCAGCTGAAGCCTTGACAGCTCAGGCCTCAAGTTAGAAGCCATCTCTTGGCCTTGTTGTTAAGGCAACACCATACTTGCAACAAGCACAGTGTGTGGGGAGGGGGGACAGGGAAAGGAAGAGGGAGAACGAAAAAGAGCTGCTACACCTCCAAATTAAATTTGTGATGCCAGGCATCAGATGGGCCCACAGCCAGAGATTAATTTGCCTGATCAAGTTATAAAGAGTGCTGAGGCTGGTAATCAATCTTGTAGCTGTCAGGCAGATAGGCAGTGGTATTAACCTGGCAGGACTCATGAAAATGTAGGCCTCTTTAATTCTTTTCACAATGACTATTATTTTCCTGGCTTGTTTTGTTTGGTTGTGGTGGTGGTGACAGGCTAGGTTGGATTTGTTGGTCTCTTTTCATTCTGGAAATAATTCTACATTATTTACATTTGTGTTTTATTTACACTACTGTTTTCTACCCAAATCTGACCAAAGCAGGAGAATGGGCATCAGAGCCTGATATTTCTTCATTGTATCTTTTCATCCCAAAATTGCCTGTGCATATTTGGCACAGCAATAGTCTATTTTCACTATCCAGATGTTTAAAAATAAAATGAGTGGTGAAAGAGCATTAAAGGTGGGGTCTTTTTACTTTTGTGCTTATGGGTAATTGCTTGTGAAAACAGAACATGGTATTCCGAGTTGATTAAACTTTTGTACATGTTTGATTAATCCAGAGATAGTAGTTTATTGCCAAAGTCTGGGAATGGATTGTTGTACTGATACAAAGGTTAATTAGGAATTAGAAATAATTAATGAGGTGTCTGATGCTAATACAGGCAGAGATATTGAATTGGTGGCAGCTATGGAACTGAGCAGCAGTAATAAACACTACCCATATACCTAGGCTATCTAAGGCTATGAATATTGTAGAGCCTTCTCCAAATCACCATCTTGCATCCCCTGTCTGACCCACCTTTCATGATGGCATTTGCTTAAAAGCAGAGATCTCACAATGGGGCTGGACAAGCTGTGTGTTACGATGAGTATTTTAACAATTTCCCACTCATTTAAGAGAATATGTTTTAAAAGATGCAGGGCAATCAATATGTATGCATAATATTTTCCACTCATGCTTTTTTTCCTCTCAAAGTTACCCTCAGTTATGTTTCCCTTGAAGGTCTCTGTATCTTCCCCACTGTGGGAAGAAAAGCAGCTTGCAGAAGGAGGAGAAAAGAAAAATAGGAGCACTGGGTGAGAGGGCTGGGGAAGGTGGAAGGTCATACATAACATGTAGTTTGTCCCTTATCCTTGTGAACAAGAGACAAAAACCATGGAGGAGGTTTCAAACACCATGCAATTTTGTTCAGCAGATAGCACAGAGGATTTTGCCATAAGCATGTGAATAAAACTTGGTGGGTGCATGTGAACTGAATGACCTTAGAGCCTTTCAGTGGGAACAGGTAATATTTCTTCTTTATCAATGTGATTATGAGCCAAAGTACTGCACTGTCTGGTTCAGTGCTTCTTAAACTATCTGATGTGGCAAACCAGCCATTTCTTTTCAGTGTGCCAGGGATTGGTTTCACATTTGTCCCACATTATTATTGTATTTGTGTAGTTTCCTGGAAATTTGCTGACAACTGATAGCCGATGTCTCCTGGACAAGAACCACTCCATGGACCATCTTTTTGAGCAGTACTGGTCTGGATGAAAATGATCGAGATCTAGTAGTGGTATAATGGAGTGTAAAGCTCCACCAGCATACTTACACTGGGCTTCTGTTTCTGTTCTAAGTGCAACACAGTATCATTCACACTCCTATAGACAGTTAGTAGCTGGGAGAGGGTCCAAGGCCTTGTGCAGTTTCTAGCCAGAGTTGCATATCTGGGAAAATGGAATATCCATTGCCTTTCAGATCTCCAGTGAGGACCCTGGAATTCCAGCAGGGTGATGGCTGTACCTTTCTACCAGTTGTACAACTGCAGCTGATCAATGCCTGGCACCCTCTCTTCCTTGAGCCAATAATTGGCCACGAGAATACTCCAGTATCCCCAGGCTGCAGTTGCCTGGGTAGCACTGTGTAAAAGATTGCTGTGTGACCCTAATAATTGCTAGGGTCTGGGGAGGACACCCACAAATTAATATGTTTTAGGGGAATTATAGTATTAGCTCAAATTAGTGTTATAATTTGACTGGGGCAACAGCGGTCTTGGGATCAGCCCAGCTACACCAAGTCTGAGTCACAAAGAACTCCAGAGGCAGGTTTCCAAATGGGATTTGTAGTTTATGAAGGGGTTAAAGCAACACACACACACACAATTTATGCACGCACACAAGAGCTAACAACATCAGAGGTGGAAGAGATGAACAGAGTTAAGGCTTTGCTAATGGTAATACTCATCTGGCATAGATCTTGAGTCCAATCAATGAGAGTCTGGGACAGAGAAGACTCAATACCTGCTGTGGCAGAAAAGGGAGCTAGCCAATGTATTGAGGGGCTCAGCTCAGTAAACCAACAGAGTGTCTGCCTGCTACTAGACCAAGATTGAAGACTGCCTGTTTTGCTAGCTATTATATCTTGGGGGCAGAAACCAAGGCTAGGAAGGATTAAATCACTTTAGGGGTTGTTCTCACTTACGATTTACAACAATTTAAAATACACCGGTTCCGTTAAATCCGATTCAAAATACAGTGGTACCCCGGGATACGAATGCGCCGCCTTACGAAATTTCCGGGTTACGAAAAAAATCAATAGGAAAAAACTGTTCCGGGTTACGAAGGTTTTTTCGGGTTACGAAAAATTTTTTGGTGCTTTTCGGCGCTATTTCGCACGAAATCGCGGCTTTTCCCCATTAGCGCCTATGGCTTTTTCGGCTTACGAAGCATTTCAGGTTACGAACGCGGTGGCGGAACGAATTATTTTCGTAACCCGGGGTACCACTGTAACACAGGTGTTATCCCGCATTCCAAATCGCTTTTTTTTCTTCGTTCTCATGTACCAACTGAATCGTTGTAAATGATCCGCTTTCGTTCCTATTCAAGAATGAATCGGTGTATATATAACCCGGTTTTAGCGTTATTTCGTTCGCACTCGCCTTTTTCAGCTGTCAATCAAAGCGACGTCATCATGACATCACATTAATTCAGAGTAACATACACCGATGTAGCCTGTACCTGCATTCCCACTACCTGGGCGTTTTTAATTAGTTATAAATTTTGCGTGTTTTTTTTTAAAAGAGCCAATCAGGAGGCGCTTATTCGTCCTCTTCTGTGTCTCCCCATATTAACTGCCATAACTCAGTGCTAGGGAATCCTGGGAATGGTAGTTTATTATGGCACCAGCACTCTCTGTCAGAGGAGGATAAATGTCTCACAAACACAACAAACACAACCATCCCATAGTTCCTCTGGAAAGAGCCTCGGTTTCGCAAATTCGCTTTGGCCGCCCCATGGGAAGAGAATCTTTGGGGAAGATTGCTCCCAGGGCTGTCTTGGGAACCATCCCATAGTTCCTCTGGAAAGAGCCTCGGTTCTGCAAATTCGCTTTGGCCGCCCCATGGGGAGAGAATCTTTGGGGAAGATTGCTCCCAGGGCTGTCTTGGGAGCCATCCCATAGTTCCTCTGGAAAGAGCCTCGGTTCCCCAGATTCGCTTTGGCCGACCCATAGCTGGGGGGAATTGGTCAGAAATTGGACTGAATGCAATACAATGGGTGCATGAGGTGTGAATACCTGAGACAAAAGTGATTAGCATACCAGGTCTCAGTTCCTTTGTCTGACTATGTGCTCCCAATCCCATTCCTTAGCCATGATCCCTTCATTCTCTCCCCCTGGTTTCTTCAGGAACCTGAGCAGTGTCCTACAGTAGTGCTTCTGAATTACCTAATGCTCCAGCACAGGCAAAGGTGAGTATTTCTGGGAGATACAGTCCAACAACATCTAAAGAGCTGCATAATTCCCAACCTTGCTGATCCTTGGAAGCTCCTGATACTCTCAGCTCTAAGGAAGCAAGTATTTATTATTTATAGTATTTATACCCCGCTCTTCAGCCAAAAGGTGGCTTACATCATTTTAAATTAGACATTTCCCTGCCCTCAGGCTTACAATCTAAAAATGCACCCATTGTATTGCATTCAGTCCAAGACACAAAAGGAGAAGGGAATGGAAGTGGGAAAGGGGGAAAGTCCAGCAAACCTTTTCTCCCTCTGAGGCCTGGACCACGGTAGATGGACTGGAGGGAGGGCCATTCTTCTTTTTCAGGCAAGGCCTGGAGTTGGCCTGCCCATCTCTCCCTCTGGATGATGGTGAATAGAGGGAGGGCCTTCTTCTTTCCAGGCTAGGCCCGATGGAGTTGGTCTGCCCATCTCTCCCTCTGGATGGTGGTGGATAGAGGGAGTACAAATGGTATGTGGAAAGCAGCAACAACCACCAACACTACCATCAACAGCAAGTATTATTAAGTTAATTTATATCCCATCTATATCCCCAAATGGGGATTCAAAGTTGCTAACTGGAACTGGAGACAACAGTTTGGAACATCTTACAGTTTCCTGCATAATAAAGTTAGTAAGAGAGCTATTTGGCCAGTAGGGTTTTTTGGTATGATATTGTTTGTTGTTAGTTACCTCTGAGTTGACTTTGACTCACGGAAACCCTGAGAATGAAACATTTCCCCTGTCCTTTACATCTCTGCTCAGGTCTTGTAAACTCAGGCTGATGGTCTCCCTGAGTCTATCCATCTGGCATATGGTCTTCCTCTCTTT
Organism: Sceloporus undulatus; assembly: GCF_019175285.1. Taxonomy (NCBI): domain Eukaryota; kingdom Metazoa; phylum Chordata; class Lepidosauria; order Squamata; family Phrynosomatidae; genus Sceloporus; species Sceloporus undulatus. The sequence goes on from NC_056524.1 coordinate 211,074,328, forward strand.
CTACTGTCCTCTACTTTCCCAGCATCATTGTCTTTTCTAATGACTTGTGTTTTCTCATGATGTGGCCAAAGTATGACAGCCTCAATGTAGTCATATTGACTTCGAGGGAGAGTTCTGTTCTAGGACCCAATTGTTTGTCTTTTTGGCTGTTCATGGTATCCTCAGCACTTTTCTCCAGCACCATATCGCAAATGAATTAATTTTCTTACTATCTGCTTTCTTCACTGTCCAGCTCTCACATCTATACATGGTAATGAGGAATACAATGGCTTGGATGATTCTTACTTTAGTATTCAGCTGTATATCTTTACACTTTAGAATTTTGTCTAGTTCTTTCATAGCTGCCCTTCCCATTCCTAATCTTCGTCTGATTTCTTGACTGCAGTCTCCATTCTGAACAATGTTTGATCTGAGGTATGTGAAATCTTTAACTATTTCGATTTCCTAGGTTGAATTCAACCTAGATTATCTAGGCTGAATTTATGTACATCCTCTGTGGTCATTATTTTTTTTTCCTGTATGTTTAACATTAGGCCTGCTTTTGCGCTTTCTTATTCTACTATCTTGAGTGATTGTTCCAAGTCTGTGATGCTTTCTGCTATTAGTATGATGTCGTCTGCATATCGTAGATTGTTGATGTTCCTTCCTCCTATCTTTACCCCTCCTTCTGTGTCTAAACCTGCTCTACCTGTGATATTTTCTGCATATACGTTGAACAGATAGGATGATTAAATGCAGCTTTGCCTGAGCCCTTTGCCAATTGGGAACCATTCTGTTTCTCCGTATTCTGTTCTTACAATAGTCTCTTGTTCTAAGAACAGATTCCTCATTAGGACTATCAGATGTAGTGGCAGTCTCATTTCTTTCATAGCTTTTTGTGATCTATGATTTAGCAATAACAAAATCTCTCTCTCTCTCTCTCTCTCTCTTTTTTTTTTTTTTTTTTCTTTAAATCCCTTTAAATGCTTCTTCCTTCTAGTCCACCACTGTGGGACATTGGGAAGCAAAGAAGGAAGGCAACAAAAAACAGTGGAGGTTATTTACAGAAGAAATACGAGAACCACTAATGAAAGAGGCATATCCCCCCCCCCCCAATTTCTACAAGATTGGGTGCCTTTTGCGTATAGAGGCCCTACAGAAAAATACCTTTCCTCTACCTTCGACACAAAGAGCTTTCAGAGGAACCTTTCAGATGCAATGGAGAGGCACATATATTTTCTTGAGGCAGTTCTATCTACAGTTAGTTTGATTCTTTGTTTAAGTTCCCTAGGCCATGGCTGTCTATGCATTTGAAGACAGAATAGACTTCCTGTTTCTCTTTCCAAACTGGACCATTTTGTTTCAAGTAGGTTCTTCCCGGATAGGCACACATTATGTGGGAGATGGCAAGAATTCTGCAAGTGCATTGGGAGTAGGGGATGTATATGGGAAGGGGGCTAGTTCCCAAACAATGTCAAATCGTTTTAAAGTTTTCCATTTCCTGCTTTTGTTCCTTTAAATCAGTACTTATTCATAGTCTGTCACTGTTGGGATATAGCAACTTCGCATGCTAAGTCTTTCTAGTACTATATCTCTATGATGTTTTTTAGGCCAAGATCTTTTCTAGGAATGCATGTCAATGGTAGTTTTATTGCTTACTAACAACCCCTCCTCACTTCCACTATCATTTCCTGTTTACCATGAGGACACTTTATTACCTTTCTTTGTTCTTGGGTGAAGAAGACCCATCGCCATTACCTTACTAGCTTGCTGTTGAGCAGCATCTCCTAAGTGGAGATGGACGCATGCTGGGACTAACTTTCCTTTGAGATGCATGGAGACTGTTTTTCTACCTGAATTTTCCTGCAACATGAACCTGTACCTGTGTACTTGTTTGTACACATGATTTTGTAAGTAAACTTATTTTCTTTTTTCACTTTTAACCAAGTGAGTGTGTTTTCTTTTATTGGGGACATTGGGGGCTGGGAGAAAGGTGTGGAGCTAGTTAAACTATTTTTCCTGCTTGCTCACTCTTTTGTTGTGGGGGATCTCTGCTAGCAAGACTAAACTAATCTTGCTTCTCCTTCCTGAGTTTCTGACAATTCTCAAGGAAGAACCAATATTCCCAACAGTCACACAGTGTTGCTTTTCTTTTTTTACACAGCTATCTAAATGCCAGAATATGGAAACTTCTTTCCAAGTCTCTGTGTGCAAAACTGCATCTCAAATTTCATCTTCCTATACTTCAGTCTATTTGATATGGATGGAAGTAACTTTGGAGGCTTTTCTCTGTCTGAGAACATAATGCTGAACTTGTGGGACATTGGTTTAATCCAGCAAGGCAGTAAAGGTAGAAGGCAGTAGAAAGAGAGGAAGACTGCACACCAGATGGATACACTCAGTCAGAGAGGTCACTGGGCCTGATTTTGCAGGACCTAAGCAAAGCAGTGGAGAGCAGGGGGGCTTAGAGATGTCTCATCATCCACAGGGTTGCCAGGAGTCACAATCCACTTCAAGGCAGTTAACAACAACAACTACAAAGCTGTTAACTTTCCTACAGGGCAATCAAGAATAAATTTCCTTTGGCTTCCTGCATAAAACTTCCATCTTGTGGATGGTGCATAACACTGGTAGGATACGTGGCTTAGTGTATCCCAGTTATTAGAAACACAATATATCTGGACTCTATTTTGTAACTCAAGGAGTTCAGGAAGAGCAACAGTTTGCAGAAGGAAACTGAAATTTAAAAGCTCTCTTTTAAAAATATTTGTTAACAAGTATGTACCTAGCAGATGCTTACGTAAATATTAAACTGCTTGGCATCTTAAGCCTTATTGCTACATAATGTTTTAAAAACCCAGTCATTACAATAAAATTATAGACAGGATTCTGGTAGGAGTATTGCAGGTTTTATGCCATTTTCTTATCAGTCCCTCCTAAGGTTTTTGTCACACAAAAAAGAAGAAGAAAGAAATGAAAAAGAACATGAAGCAACAAGAACACAGTAATGGATAATGACTCTGGACTGATTACTAAACTGCTGTAAAGACTAAAAGTCTTTTCTGGTTGCTGTTTGGACAGTAACAATTAGGTACACCTACTTGGAGGGTTGATTGCTGAGTTGCAGTGGTAAGGCCAAAAATGTTTATGATGTGTGTGTGTGTGTGTGTGTCAATATCTGTGTTCCTTATTAGGAAATGTGGGGCCCCAGACCTGTTTCTATATAGCTTAACATGAAAAAATAATAACATGGTAGTGACTACATATGGTGTAACTCATACATTCATGGTCAGTCCTATGCAGAAGGAAGAGGTTATCACCATGTATATTATATTAATTACCACTAGAGGGGGTATGTGTGCTGTATCAACTTTAGAGCTTTTTTATGTGAGAGAAGAAAAGTTGCCTTAAAAAACAAGTCTCATATTAATCTGCCTATCTGAAAGAGCCATAACAGTTTAGTGTCTTTATAAACACATCCTGAAAGGATGGAGAAAGCTTTATTTTACCAGTCTTTATACACTTGGATGACAAGGTGGTTAAAACATCTGGGGTAGCTAATCTAAATTAAGTGATCTTGACTCAAGTATATGCTTGGATATAAGCTGTATGAAAGAGCAGGAGGAAATTACTGCATAAGGCCTGTACAAATGCTGGAAATGAATTCACGACTCTTGATTTTCAGTCCAGGTCATATTATCACAAGAATATGCTAATGATGCCGCAGAGACAAATTTCAGCCAAATAACACTGGAAAAGTCCATCAAATAAGTTCTCATCCATCAAATAAGTTCAATCTCTGATTAATAGCTGAACTTTTCTTCTTAACTACCCTGTAACTCATCAAACACCTGTTTTTCCTGCATTTGCAACAAGGATGTACTAACATCTCCATCCTCCAAGCCAAGGGCTGCCATGGAATGTTGAGGCCAGGCATTACTCCATCTCAAAGTGCCAAATCTGTACTGTTTGGACATGCTCCAGCACATTTTGGAATAGACTGCTGCCAACCCATTTGTCAGTAAATGCTTGCCTCTCTCTCAGTCTTTGCTAGGCTTCATCTATCTTTAAAATGTTCAGTTGGGTATCTGCAGAAGAAGTAACATATTTTTCCTTGTATTTTCTTTCAGTTTAGAGAGCATGGGGCTGTTATTTTTTATTGTCTTGAATAAAATTATTAAAGAGGGAAATGTAAAGTGAGCCAATAAGAAAAGATTTGCTTTGCATTATAAGATGAGTCATTAAGTGCAGTAAAGGATGGAGACACTGGGAGATCTTATAACTTCTAGACTAGTGTCTTTATTTGTTAAAGCAGGCTTTTCTTGCCTATGAAATCTTACTATGTAATAGGGCTTTTAATCTTTAAAGTGTTGTTTTTGTGAATGCTAATTAAACTTTCAACTATATTTGATTAAAGATGGATTATCAACCTTATTCAAGTACCTGAAGGCATCTAGCCTATAAGTCAATTCCCCAAGCATCACCATTTCAATTATAAAGAACACTTTAGCATGAATAGTGTCAGCTTTATTGTATTTTCTTACTGTTATCACTGTTGTACCTTGGGAACATTAATCTTATCTCTTGGATGCATAAGATTTTGGCCTGTTACAGACAGCCAAAATAAAGCTGCTTCGAGTCACAGTGGAGGTATGGTGTTTCAATGATGCATGCGTCCTAAGAGTCCAGAAGTCGCACCAAAGCCACACTCCAGACTGGAGCGTGGCTTTGGTGTGGCTTCTGGACTCTTAAGATGCATACATCATTGAAACACCATACCTCCATTGTGACTCGAAGCAGCTTTATTTTGGCTGTCTGTAACAGGCCATAGATTCTTATCCTACCTGTTTGTACCTCTCTGGAGAAAAAAACATACAACTCAGCAATAGAGCACATACTACATATGCATAAGATCCTAACATCTCTGTTTAAAACAGAGATAGGCAAGCTGTGGTCCTTCAGATGTTGCTGTGTTACCAAACCCATGATCCCTGAACACTAGCCATAGTAGCTGGAGGTGATCAAAGTTGAGTTAAAGCATCAGAAGATGACATGAGAAATCTGCTGCTAGTCAAGTTAGCAGGGTTGGATAGATAAAAAGATTCACCTGATATAAGGCAGCTTTGTATAATCACTTATTTTATGAAACACAAAGTTTCAAATGGAGGACATTAAGCAAATATCCCTCAAAGTAGCTAAAAAAAACCAACTCTAATTTAAGGATTGTTTGTGAAAGAAGAATGGATTTGTTTGATGGTTGTTTTGGGGTTTCGGTTTTCGTTGTTGTTGTTATTGTTTTTCATTTTCCTGATCCAGGCTGAGACTTTTGTAACTGTTACAAAAAGAAATTCTCTCTTACAAAAAGAAATCTGACAAGACCCTCTTCAAATGCTTTTCCTCCATTGCACTGAGATCATTTGGGGTAATTTTCTTCTTGCAATGCAAAACAATGTCTGGCACAGCAAGGATACTGTGGAAGGGCATGAGCATGATCTACAGATCTTGCACTCATATTCCACAGGTATGACTGACTATCTGTAATTGCCTTTAGTTTCCCACCCTTTTAAAAAGCAGTATCTCTCATTATTGTTTAACTGCACTGTGTATTATAGTAATGTTTCTATCCACAGTGCCAAGAGGGTGGCCAGTACTGATAAATATACATTGCTTGTACCTGCAGTTAATGCTCCTGTTTAAATTAATAGTGCCACCTTAAATATGTGTTTGGCTACACTTTCTCCAAGTATTTCTATCTGGCCATTTGTTTTGTCAATATGTTTCAGAAAAAGCAAAATCAGAGTGGACTTCACCTGTTGATTTTCAGCCAGTTATTGGAGCTCTCCTGAAAGAAAAGAAACTTCCCTAATATGAATCCCAATCTCAATCATGGTGCCAATCCCAACTGCAAATTTTACCTTGAAGACTCACACAGCATTATTTAAATACTTTCTCAGGAGACTTTAATGGCCTTTTGCATATGTCAGCTCAGCTGCAAGAGGAATAGACCCTCAGAAAATAATCTTGCTCAATAAAGGGGAGAAAATGCTCAGTAAACATAATTGTGGGAAGAAGGGGGAGAAGCTACATTCTGAGGTCAGGGGTTAATGCTGATAGAGCTACTAGTACAAGCAACTAAGAAAACAAGGATTTCAGCCACTGATAAATGAAACCACCAGGGAGCTGATCACAGCAGGGCCAGGATAGGAAGTCCCAGGAAGAGAGAGTGGCAGAGTAAACACTCTAATCCATCCAGCCTGGGTCACTCACCTGAGACCTGAATAAGGGCTGTGTCAGGTAGATTTACAAAGATGGGAGCAATAACATCTTACCACTATTAGCTAAGGTTGGTTGATTGCTGATAGAGGCTGTATACCAGGCAGGAATTCTACAAAAACAACTGCTCCCACTACTGCTTCCCTGTACTTGGCATATCCCACCTGCTGAATTTCTACCTGCCATGCAGCTGTTAGGGCGGAAGTGGGGAATGTTTGGCCCTCCAGTTGTGGTTAGGCTACAGTTAGAATGTTGGATTGGGACTTTGAAGATCAAGGTTCAAGTCACTGCTGATTTACAAAATCATCCAGGTGATTGTGATTCAGCTGTTCTCATTCAGCTTGACTTACCTTACAGAGTTATTGTGAGGATAAAGCAGGGAGGAGGAAAAATGAGCTCAGTGGAAGAAACCTGGGATACAATGTTACTAAGAAGTAATAATAAATAATGATAATGAATGATGGCCATTATACTACAATGGAACCTGAACTGCCACATGTTCCTTACATACTAATCCTTGCTGACAATCTCTGTGGGTGGAGAAGGAGGTGAGCAGCCCTGATTATGCTAAAGTGCAAAGATCATAAATTAGCAAATATAATTTTATTTGGACAGGGTGTTGCCTTATAAACTATTTGAGAAGTTTTGATCCAAGGATAGTGAACTTATAGCCTTACAGATGATATTGTTGGAATACAGCTTTTACTAGTACCATCCAGTATGGTCAATGAGGATGTGAATTGTAGTCCAGCACCATGTGGAGGGCCACAGATCCCCCAGTCCTGTTTTAACTAATGTATTTTTAAGTATGTGTTCTTAACTGATTTTCTTTGTTTTGCTAGTTTTTCATTATTTTAAATGGTTAGATAACTTGGGATCTTTTTGTAATGGAAAGGTGAAGTATACATTTCCTAGTACAGTTTACAGTACAACATACAGAAATTTGAAGTCATTTTAGAAGGATACACCTAAACTGGTTGACAGATAGGAATAAATCCTTTATATAATTTTTGTGTTGGTCCCATTAGGTAATATACAAAATTTTGTGAGCCTGTGGTCAAGAATGTTTAGTATAACAAACAGACACAAATATGGATTTTACAGAATAGCAGAGAAATGGACTGCAAATAATAGTATAAATGTACAGGTAAGATAAGGGTGTGCATCATGTGGTCTTCCAGAGGTTATTGGATTGCAATCACAATTAGGTATGCTGGCAAGGGTTGTTGGGGCTTGCAGTTTAACAACATCTGGCAGTCCAAATGGATCCCATCTCGGAGGTAATGCACAAAATTGACACAAATAGCAGGTATTAGGTCTTTCAACCATGGCCATCAGTAACCATTGAGAACATATCAACCATTATTATCTATTTCCCAACATCTATTAACCAGTCTAAGAAAGGAAAGCATTGTTCAGGTACTGCAGCACTATTTTAACACTAATTTATTTCTAAAGGCAAGTCTAGAACCAGATCTCTGTCAACATCAAACCAAGCAGGTTGTGTGCCCTGAAATACAGATGATACAGTATGTCCAGTAGGTCTTCTAATATGGCAATACATAGTACTTTGAAACATCCTCAAATGTAGATGAATTTTTTGTGTTGACACTCAGTTTCTCAGAACATGGTCTGTGTGGAGATAATAGATTTGCTGAATTCACAGTCATTTGCATGCCCACATGTGTTTCTCACTGCTGCCAAGCACCCATTCATTGAACCAGGACATTCCTGCCTGGTCATGAGAACGAAGCTATAGGAGCAGGCATATCATGAGGGAACAGTCACAATTTATAAGTAGCACCAAAAATGTAAAACTGGAAAACAGTAAAAGATATCCAAGTTTACCAATGACCATGGATACAAACATTAAGGTCTTCTACTTGGAAATTGCCTCACAAAATATAACAACCTGCCATTTATTTCAGTTGTAAAATGTGGTGAAGCATGGGGACCGGGTGCAATCTTGCAAGGACCTTAAAGGATTTGCGATGGAATTAACAATGATTTCCGAGTACAGGAGTCAGTGCCTGAACAGGCACCACTTAATACATTCCAAGGCATTAACTAACCAAACCAGAACCAATCCCCCATTCCATTCACCCATAATCTGTGTCTAGTTTGTATTAGCATTGCATGTCCTGCTGCTAGAGCAGCTCAGCCCAGATGAACTACAGATGAGTACTGTCTAAAGAAAGAATGGTAGGGAAAGGGTTAACTTGTTTTGCTGTTAGCAGGATAATAGGGTTCCTTAATGGGGTTTGAAGGAGGTGCACAAGCTAAACAAAGCAAACAGAGAATTAAGGGGATGAATAACTGCCCTACTGTCTACAACTCCTAATCCCTCCTGGTCTGTCCCTAGGAGCCTGAGGTTACAGGATTAGCAACCTTTAAAAACAGAAAATATATCCACAGAGTCTGGGCCTGAACTCTATGAAGTGTGCCAACATCTCTTTGGTGGCAAGTTCTATCTGCTCAATGTGTTCTACTCGTGTTCTCTGAAAGTACATACTGAAGAATAGCAGTATGATTCCCCCTCCTTTTGCAGTGTGGGAATTCAGGCTTTCAGACTCAGCATTTTGCAAGAGGAATACATGGCAGGAGGGATACATGGCATTGCAATTCCATTACTAAGGTTGAAGTACATGGAACAAGGAAGGGGAAATGCCTTGGGTATGCACTCTGAGTCACATTACACTAGACTTTTCAGTAGACACTCTAGATAGATAGAGATACATATATAGATATTGTGAAGGTGTGAGGGTACAATTGAGGTGGGGAAGGAGTCTGGTTTCTTTAATCCTCACTACCAAAGAATTGGCTCAAGAAGATAAATCCCATGTATAGAGTCTCTGGTCAACGATGACCCTGAGCTTCAAGACAGAGTGAGAATCTGAAATCAGGACTCCCTGGTCCAACAGCCTAAGATACTGGGATGGTAGAGTTTAAATAAAATGTTTTTTAAAATGTAAAAAATGTATTCATTCAGAGGTATCTTTTACAAAGTTCTATTTGGCCATATTGTCTTAGAATGAAAACATGCCCTATATTAGGAGATAACTCTGAACATATGTCAGTGGGAAATGACTATGAATCTCAGAGTGGTCTCTTCTTCCCCAGGATCTGCCATGTGAAATAATTGCCTCACAAATCCTAATGAACTCAGAGCTGGTTGTGCATACCCTTGGTGGCATACTGTGATGTTTAAAAGGCTCTTTGACAAGAAAGTCACATCATCTGTCAGAACTTAGAGTCTGCAGCTTGTGCAGTTTCAGTGACGGAGGTGTCCAGAGCTCCATCTTATCTAGTTCACTGGTTACTGGTTCATTTCTGGGAACAATTAAAAGCTCTGGCAATGATCTGTAAAGCCCTACATGGCTTATGTCCAGACTATCTGAAACAACGCATGTCTATATGAGAACCTGCATGAGTCTTTTGGGCTTTGAATGTGGGCTTCCTCTTCATCCCAGATTATGTGAAAGACATCTCTCTATACTGGTGTAGCAGAATATCTACTAAATTCTAAAGCCTCTTCAGCAGCAGAACTCTGGTATACGGTTGTGTCATTAATTTTAGAAATGTTAGATCTAAAAATTGGGCTGTTTAAAAAAATCATTTTAATGCTTACGGACCCAAAATGAGAACAAATGTTTTCATTAAAAATTAAAATAATAATAATAAAAAGTTCTAAGCCACTCCATAGAGAAAAAAGTAATAAAAAGAATTAATTGCAGCTGCTACTGATCAAAGATAACTACTCAAAAAAAAGGGACCACAAACTAAAATATTTATCAAGGAACATGCATTTGTGAGTTTTATTTATTTCCTACTATTAGTAAGAGTAATCCTTTTTTTTACAAAAATCTAGAAGTGATGGATAGAGTGGGAAAGAATATCTTTAACCTGGAAATAGAACTGCTGTTCTGCCCCAGGAGTCATGACGGGGTCCAGCTGTTCTCAGTGCACACAGCATGAGGGTTGCAAATAGTTCAATGACTCTTCTTGTCTGAGGGAGCCATATATTTATATGTCTCTGTATGGAGATTGATTTCTAGCTGCTGCTTCCTTTTGACCTCAAAAACCCACGAATATCTGGGATCCCTGGAAACCCTCTGGGCACTTTGTGGACATTTTGGATGATGTGGGGTGCTTCAGTGGAATGAAAAGAGCTTGGAACAACAGCTTGGTCTCCCTTGGCTGATGGCCATGTCTTTCTCTCCCACTCACTTCTTATAAGAGGAAGAGAGTTGGTATTTGATTTCCCCATCCTACTTGACTCCACCATTTCTTGTTATTCAGAAAAACGACTTCTCAGTCTAGTGAACTAGTTTGCTATACTTTTCCATATGGTTCTTTTGGCAACTTACCTCCTCGGGTTTTCATTCCGTGGAACCACTTTCCCCAGTGAATCAGTGGCTGTTCTTTTCTTTGGCTTCTGAGTAATGGTAAACCCCTATCCAGATCAGAGCTTGGAAAAGTTACTTTCTTGGATGACAACTTCTATCTCTTTCCCAAGTGCTGATTTTGATTTATCGTGGTCAACTTCTTCAGTCCAAAATCCCAACATTCGTTTGCTGCCAAAGACATACCAGTTTTACACCAATTATACATTAAACAAATATTTAAGGATGTAATAAAGTGAAAAGATAAATTGTTCCTCTCTTAGTTTAATCAAATGAAGCAAAGAGTGACCTGCCCTAACTCTTCCAGGAGAAAAGCTTTGGCTGAACTTTGGATTTGAGCTGAGCTTTCCATTAGCCATGCTTTCCTCTTTTATTCATGTTTATTAAATTCAGTACAAACCAAACATGCTACTATACATGAATATAATAGAAATTTCCCCTTCCATCCACTCCAGTACCTTCTTCAGGGGGAAAAGAAGGGAGAAAAACCTCACCCCACTCTATCAAATAAATTCACCACCAAAAAATGTCTTGATCACTATTTTAAAAAGGCTAAGAAAGAGACACTGGGTTGCAGTTGTCAGAGCATGGCATTTAGACTGAGAAGGCCTGGGTTTAAGCATGCGTATCTCTTATGATGTCTACAGGATGGTACCTACTTACACAGGCTTGTTGGGAAATTCAAATGGGCTAATCCAATGCAAATCAGACTGAACACCTTTGAAAAAAGGCAGGCTATGATATGGTGGAACAAAAATTAAAATCCCTCCTCAGATGATTTTTTTTTAGTGGCTCACAATTTATAGACTACTTGCTCTTCCATCATCTCGCAGAATTTAATAAACAGAGAATCACATTGACCAATAGTATAGATTGATTTCAGTGTGCATTGATTCAACAGCTTTTGTTATTGAAAATGGACTGCCAGGGTATGTTTGGTTTTGGTAATAGCCATGTTGAATGACTTGCTGATTACTGAATACAGAGCTATTAAAAACTAGTTTTTGGTGTTTGCTTTCATTAAAAGGATAGGAAAATAGTAAACAATCTACAAGATGATAAAAAATGGGTAAATTATATGAACACATAATGTATAGCAATATAGCAAAAGCAAGTACATTACTATACTGCTTATCAGCACTCTCTAAGCTTTTTACTATGTGTAAGCTAATTGCCCCCAACAAGCTGGGTACTCATTTTAGGCCCGTTACAAACGGGCTGTTTTGTGTGTGCGCAGCACGCACTAGGGTTAGGAAGGGGCAGTGCTTCTGCACCCCTCTAACCCTAGTGCGCACTCCGCACGCACAAAATGGCAGCGCCCGTTCCACACGGCCGCCGCCATGAGGACGTCACGGCCAAGCTGCCTCTATACGGGGCGGCGCGGACGTGACGTCCTCGCTCCGCGCCAGGACGCATAGTGCGCCCTTAGCACGGAGCAGGAAGGAGCTCCATTTTGGAGCTCCTTCCTGGTTTGGTCTACTGGGCGCAGCCTTCAGACAGCTGCGCCCAGTGGACCAAAGGAGAAAGGGGCCAAGCGGCCCCTTTCTCCTCCTTTGTGGAGTGTCCTTGGGGCTTGAAGCCCCAAGGACACCCCTTTCCAAGCTGTGGGGAAGGGGCCTTTTGCCACTTCCCTGCAGCCTGAAAAGCGGCAGATCAGGGCCTCAGCGGCTGCCGTTCTGGCAGCTGAGGCCCCAATACACCGGGGAAAGGGTCGGGAACAGCCCGCCCCAAATGGGCGGTCTGTAACCCGCCTAAGTGACCTACAGAAGGATGCCAGGCTGAGTTGACGCTGGAGCCCTGGGATTGAACTCAAAACCTTGTGGCTGTGAATGCCTGCAGTACAGAAATTTAACCACTGGGTCACCAGGGCTCTCATATATGGGGCGTGTTACACACCACCATAAGGAATGTCCTTAGGACGTCCCATTTTGAAAAAGGGGCGTCTCTTCCAGATGCCCTTACTCCTATTACGGACAGAGTCTGTAACAAATGGCGGTGGCCGTTCCAGACAGCCGCCACCATATTGACGTAGCGGACGCTCTGCATCCACATGTCGCGCCCTGGAAGTGACGCCATGAGTGTGCGACTAGCACCTCGCGGCGTCTCTTCCGGGGAGCAAGAAGGAGTGCGATTTTCGCACTCCTTCTTTGCTGCATCCAGGAACCACACTGTTTGGCTGCTGCGGTTCCTGGATGCAGCAACCAGCGGCGGCAGCAGACCGCCGCATTTTGGCGGTCTGTAACCCGACATATATATATATATATATATATATATGCGCAGAACATAACAAGAAGTGTATGTACCCACGCGTGTGCAACCCCACCCCCACATGTCTCTTTCTCACATGTCTCTGTGGACTTAACTAAATGTTCAGGGCAACTACATGCCTATTACACAGAAATTTGCCCTGTTCAAGTTCTACTTTTCACACAAAACAGAGCATGCAAGCAGAGTGGAGGAACAAAATACACTACAGTCAGCCCTTCTTATACACGGATTTTTTTATACACAGATTCAAGCATACACGGTTTGAAAATGTTCCAAAAAAGTATAAATTTACCTTGATTTTCCATTTTTTATAAGGGACACCATTTTGCTATGTCATTATATGTAATGGGATTTGAGCATACACGGATTTTGTTATACATGGGAGATCTTGGAACCAAACCCCAGCGTATAACAAGGGTCCACTGTACATCCATACTATCACCTCGTCTTACTGCATTCATTCACCCTAAAGAGATTTTTTGCCATCATAGCCTTGATACAAAAGGTGAGTTAGGTTGGACGAAATGGCTTCTAAAGCTTCAGAGTGACAAGATGAATTTCAGGGTGGATTTTGTTTCTCTTCCCACACCCCATTTTGTATAAAGACTGAAGTCAATGGGTGCCAAGAAGGGTTTAGCATACAACAAATCGTTCCATATGTATAATTTGGTGCCAGTATAAATAGAGTGCAGTGCATGGAGTATTGGACTAGGGTTCATACTAGGGCTCAAATCCCATCCTCAACATTAGAAACCCATGGGGTGACCTGGGCTAACACATTCTCTCAGTTTCTGAGGAAGGCAATGGCAAAACCCCTCTGAACAAAACTTGCCAAGAAACTCTCTTAATAGGATTGTCTTAAGGCAGAAATGGCTTGTAGATACACAGCAACAACATATAAATATGGCTGTGCTTGAAGCATCATCATACATCATCATATATGCCCTGATTAAAGTGTTAACACTGTAGGCACGTGGCTAGTAGATCATAGTGGGTTTGATTATAAGAATTGGGACATCCTAGGTTCAATTATATTTTCAGGGGAGATTTATTTTTCCATATGCTTTTCCACCTTTCCTAGCCATTCAGTATGACGGTAATAAGACCTCCAGAGACTTTCATGAGAAATCTACTAATACGATGACAGCAATAGTCCTCTACTTATGTGTCTTTCTTTTCAGTCTTGTTTAAATTCTTTCTCAGTCAGACCATATCACAACATATAATTGTTCTACTGGCTACTCTGTGTGATGGGAACAGAGCTGCATTTATCAGCTGCAACCTTGTGGCAATAGATCTTCCTTGCTCATAAAATAACTCATGTTAATCATCGCCTCCGATTTATTGTCTCTTTTGTCTTGTACATTAATAATGCATGATGTTAGGGAGAAGAAGCTGGAGCAAAGTGAATGAATCAAAAGTTAGATTCTGCCTATGCTACATTCTGTCCTTTGCACATACATGTCCAGGGGCCTTCTATGTCAAAGCATGTTCTACAGAACCAGAGACTCAATTACAAGCTTTGTCACTGGGGTAGGTGCAGTCAAACACAACATTTGCAGTTAGAAAAGGAAAGTTGTAAAATAATGTTTGTGCACTTGAAAAATTCAGATCATGTAAGAGTTGTATTAGTTGCATTATGGACAAACTGAGTGATAATAGTGAGAGAAGTGTTATGCTTCTGTTTGTGGGAACCTTTTTGGTGTAGGGTCTAGAGCCTCCAGAGCCAGATGGCACTGAGGAGCAGACCAACATGTAGATGAGGGCTGGGGAAAGTGTACCCTCATATTGTTTTTTGAAACTTTCAGGGTCTTGACAGCTCCCAAAACCATTTCTGCAAAAAGTGGCTAACAGCAGCCTCACAATTTTCTGAGGAAATTTATTCCATTTCTTTTTTTAAAAATCATTTTGAGGCCTTTTTCACCTTTGCACAGCCCTTGTTTCCAAAAGGAAGTAACTTTCTAGTTTTTTCCTGTTTGTTAGCCCAAAATGGGTGTGTGCAGGGAGAAGTAAATCTCTGTTTGCATCCCAGGGCACCAATAATTGAAAATATTTTATGACAGCAAGGTTCAGTTACTTCGACTGAGCAATCCCTGGTGGACATGGGTGAGGTGGACACATTGCAGAGCAAATAGGCATGGTTAATATACAGAGAGGTCAATGAAAAGAGGTTGGAAGGATTTTTATTTTTATTTTTGTATCTGGTGAGCATACCCACCTGACCTTGTATAAAACACATGGATCCACCTCTTTGATTAGGACTGGAATATCTTTATCCCACTGTCACCTTTTGATACTTTGTTTTTAATTATCAAGTGCTTATGTGTTTTATTGGTGTGCTTTGTATCTGTATTTTTATACTAGGTTGTAATCCCGCCTTGATCCACCTGGGAAAGGTGAGAAAATATAAATATATGTATTTTTATTTAGTTACATTGCTTGGAACTAATGAATTACAATTGAACATATTTTCATTTATCTCTTTTGTACTGGGGGAAAACTATACATGGCAAATAAGTTAAATTTGGGGACACATCTTACAGGGGCACAAATGACAGTGTCATATGTCCTATAATGAATTTGGCTGCATTGACACTGCAGAAATAATCCATTTTGACACTACACTGACTGCTTTACATCAATCCTGGGAATTGTAGTTTTGTGAGACATTTAGCCATCTCTGTCAGAGAGCTTTGGTGTCACAATAAACTACAGTTCCCAGACTTCTATAGCATTGATCCATGGCAGTTAAAAGTGGTGCTAAACTGGATTATTTCTGCAGTATGGATACAGCCTTAGATTGCACATTTTCTTATTCATATATTCTGCAAGAAAAATGCTCCTGGGAGGTTAAAATGACCCATTCAGTGAATGAAGGTAAGGCATAAGCCTCGCCAAAGGGGGCTTGGCCACAAGCTGTGTGATCAGAAAGATGACTACAAGCTCTGTGCGGAAGACTTTTTCCACTTCTAAGACCCACCTGCTCTGTTTAGCTTTGTAGCTGTGCATTTCTGGACAGGCTCTATCTACATGCTGTCTTCAAGGTTCTTCATGCTGTCCATCACTGCTATGCCATTTCCCTCTCTAAGAGTTGTTTCCCTTTGAGCCCCAATTAAGCTGAGACTCACACCAAAACAAACACGTTCCAGGCCTCTGAGGTGCATGTCAAGCTCAGACTGCCTGGTGCCGTGGCCCCATCTGGCCTCAGGGGGTGATAAAAGAGTTAGAGGAGCTCCTGGCAGAGGAAGTCAGGGCTGTGAGTATGTTGCAAAGTTTCTCTTGACAATTAATCTCTAGGGAGCGAGAAACATGAATTCACTGAAAGAATTGGAACTTTTTCCTGGCAGATTTTCCTCCTGATGAAACCAGGGCAAGAATGAAAATTACTTTCCAAAATTCTCTATGCTATCTACTAATTCTCAGAAAATTATTTTCCAAGAAACTGGGGCCATGCATCCACTCTTGCCTGCTGTGGGACATAGTTGACACAAAACATGTACAACATTGGTTGTTTTTGTTTTGTTTTGTTTTGAACATTAGACAAAGGCTAAATATGTGAGCATCACCTTGGACTTCCTTTTCTCTCTGAAGTATCATAAGCTGCTTATCAGCCATGATGAAAAAAACCCAAAGCAAATGGGCAATACATTAATATGTGCATTATATTTTAGCAGACAGACTTTAGTTGGTAGTGAGCCTCTGCAATTTCACCTATATGAACGCTGTAAAAAAATATTCTTCTTCTTCTTCTTCTTCTTATTATTATTATTATTGTTGTTGTTGTTATTTTCTTATATCCTGCCTTTCTCCCAAAACAAGGAGTCAATTAGACGACAACGTATTTAAACATATTTGTATCTGCTGCTGTGTTTGACAGTTAGCTTTCTAGATTGCATGGTGGAAAGTTTTGTTCAAATGACAATGTTGTTTAATTCTCCAGCAACAAACATCCATCCAGAATCATCATCACCATCTCCTCCTGCTCCTCCTCCTCCTCCATTAGTGTAGGCTTAAATTGAATACTCTATGTATGTACTGTATATATGCATGCATTTCCTTTATATGCCACCTTTCTCCCAGAGCAGACCCAAGGCTGCTCATATAGGAAAATCACTTAAAACCTAACAATACAATTTTAAAAGCAATTAAAATCATTACATTAAAAACAATATAAAATTATTTCAAAAGCACAGAAAAATTTAAAAATAAATAAAGCACCACCCCAATACGAAGCCTCCCTGAGGGAGATTACATATTAAACTCCTGCTTAAACAGAAAGGTCTTTGCTTGCCAGCTAAAGCAGAGCAGGGAGGGGGCCAATCCAGTCTCCTGTGGAAGGGAGTTCCAGAGGATGGGAGCAGCCACATATCTTCACCAAGCAAGCCTGTGATGGTGGTGGGACAGAAGAAAAAGTCTTCCCCTGAACATCTTAGCTTTTTTTTTTTTGAGATTTGTATGAGGAGGTACGGTCTTTTAAACAGTTTGGATCTAAGGTGTATAGTACTTTATAGGTCATGAATTGTGTTTGGTAGACCATGAAGCTATTTTAAAAAGAGAACTATAACTGGCCCCGATCAGCATTCTGGCTGAAGCATTTTGGACCTGGTGACATTTCCAAATGATTTCTAAAGGCAGCCCCATGTACAGTGTGTTACAGTAGTCCAAATGGGATGTAATGGAGACATGTGTCACCATAGACAGAACTGATGTCTCAAGGACACTGATTTTACTTGTTCAAACGCACTCCTAGCCACTGCTGAAACCGGGGCATCCAGGCTCAGAGTTGAGTTCAGGAGAACACCCAAGCTGTGAGCCTGAGATTACAGGGGTGATGTAACTCCATCCAGCACTGGGAAAATCCCTATTCCTTGACCTGTTTTATGACTGACCTGGAGCACCTCTGTCTTGTCTGGATTAAGTTTCAGTTTGTTTACCCTCATTCAGTCCATTACTGACAACTGACATTGGTTCAGTCCCGAGACAGCTTCCTTGGAATCAGATGGAAGGGAGAGGTAGAACTGGATGTCACCAGCATTAAATTTCCATTTAAGAATATTGTCCAGCCTCCAGATTCTCTCTTACAAAAAAGTACCACAAGTTTGAATTAGGAGCCTTGCCAGGGAGCTGTAAATAATCCTGTTCTAAATCATAGAATCATAGAATCATAGAGTTGGAAGAGACCACTAGGGCCATCCAGTCCAACCCCCTGCCATGCAGGAAATCCAAATCAAAGCATCCCTGACAGATGGCCATCCAGCCTCTGTTTAAAGACCTCCAAGGAAGGAGACTCTATCACCCTCCGAGGGAGTGCATTCCATTGTCGAACAGCCCTAACTGTCAGGAAGTTCCTCCTAAATAGTCCTGTTTAGTTACCAAAACTGTATGAATCACTTTTGCTTACCTTTGTATGTTAGTTGTATTGTTTTTTTAAAAGTTGTAAGTCATTTTATGTCATGGGATATAAATACATATCATCATCATTGTCATGCAGTGTCCAAAAAACATTCCAGAGACAACATATTATCAGATTAGGATGGCTCCTACAGAGGCTGTCACAAGAAACAAGGTGCTAGACATTATTATTATTATTATTATTATTATTATTATTATTATGTATAAAGGAAAAATCAACATGACTTTGCTATGGCCTGAATCTGGGGAGCGAAAGACATAGAAGAAGAAGAAAATAAAGCCAAGACTACGTGCTTCCTTCACAGGATGAATAAGAATATTATTGACTGTAATGGAGAATGTTTATTGTAAAGAGGGTTTTGGAGGAAAGATAAGTACTGTAGGTATGGAAGAGGACAAGAGTCTGAGGTAACTTTAAAAGATACATAAGAGAGTGAATTTCAGGAGGTGTAACTATATTTGCATTTCTCAGTAAATACAAATTTATGAGATAATAACTGCTAATAATAGATGGGAATTCTTCTACTCTAATACACGCATACAGCCTTAGCTTTCAATAAAGATAAATAACAACAACAACAATGGAAGATGGAATTAGAGGCTCTGTGCTGTGTCCTATCATTACTTGGGATTTGAAGGCTGGCACAACAAAGGGACCTTTTAGGTAGTGATACAGAAACTTTGAAATGAACTCTCTTGGGAGAGCCATCAGTTTTTTGTCATCTTGTGTTCTGTAGGCTTTGAAGACTCTTTAAATAAATGGTTAATGTTTAGTATTTTGCTAATTTCAGGGTTTTTCAGCCTAATGCTGCTGGTTTTGTTTGTTTGCTTTTACTGTAGGATTGCTAATTGACTTTTTAATGTATCAAATTGTTTTAATTTATCACATCATGCAGTTTAATATATGTTTAAGCCAATTGGAGTTTTAATGCTTATTAAAAAGCAGGATATAGATAGAATAAATAAAAAGAATTCTAGGTGACTTGAATTCCACCTCAACCCTGGAAAAGAACAGGAGTTGATGGAAATGGGCAAAATAGGAAGAAGGAAACATTACCTTAAGACACTGTTGCATATAAAATATTCTTTGGCCAATTTACTTTGTGGCTTGTTTCTTCCGCCACTTTGCAAAAGTTACTGTATACAGAGCAACTGCTAGAGCTATAAACACTTACCGAGAAGTAAGTCCCATAGAATTAAGGGGAACTTGCTTTTGTGTAGACACAGACAGGATTACTTTATAAATCTGTGTCACTGGGGCAGTGAATCCATACCAGGTTTTAATCATACTTTAAAGAAGGTCTCCAAGGTACTGAATCCTATACTTTAAACAGGTTCAGTACCTTGGACAGCTCTTATAAAGCTAGCCACCTTGCTAACATGACAGGCATCATTCAGCACCACTGTTTTAATGACTCAAAGTTCTGCAGCAAAGCAATTTGATTGGCTTAGGCCCCATACAGACAGGCAAAATAAAGCTGCTTCCTGTCACTTTGGAGGTATGCTGTTTAATTAATACATGTGTCCTAAGAGTCCGGAAGCTTAGGACTGTAGCGTGGCTTTGGCATAGCTTCCAGCCTCTTTGGATGCATGCATCATTTAAACAACATACCTCCAAAGTGACCCGAAGGAGCTTTATTTTGGCCTGTCTGTATGGGGCCACCATTATGATGAGATATTGGTAGCAAAATGTGCAACAGACTAATTGAAACAGACATAACAGAAAGCATCTGAAATAATGTAATTCCAGAGTTCATGGAATAACACATAGGTTCCTCCTTTGTTTCTGCTGGAGAATTTCAGCATTCTCCCTTCCCTCACTCTTTGCTATTGAGAGCAAGTGGGATTTTATATATAGCATAGTATTCAGCAGTTCTCTGCCTAAGGGGCATGTAGCCTCACAAAGGATTTGAGACAAACTGGATCTCAAAGGCAGTAGCTTTTTTCTTGCTGATGGAATTTAAAGTTTATTTCCTGGATTTTAAGAATCTCCCAGTACCCACATGGCCAGACAATGGAGAGGCCTGCCTGAATGAATATCCTTCCATACCATCTGACCACAACAACCACAACATCTTGACAAAATGCAAGATGCCATTTTTTCTTTCCCCTGTATGCTTTTTAACACCTTTACCTGAGAAGAAGCCAGTAGAGCTTTGAAAGCTTGTAGCATATATATTGTGCATTTTGATTGTTTGAATAAAGGTATCTCTGCTTTTATGCAGTTGAGTTTTCTGTTACAACTGCCAGAAAAAGGTCTAAGATAGACTTAATATGAAAATTCTCAAAGGCCAAATTCTGCATCTCTACCAAATGGAGCTACTTATATTGGTCTAATGGGAAGAGCTCTTAGCTATTGGATAGCTGCTAGATATCTTCTAGAATGTTATCAGAATATTGTCATGGCAAAGATCAAATTATAATAGTGACAACAACCGCAGCATCTCTTCCTGAGTCTGAAGCTGATGCTTTTCTATATCTGTAATCTTTTCCTTGAAGAAGAGCAGTTTGCTTGTCCAAGCAGTTTCTCTTCATGCATGAGGGAGTTGATAATTAGTGTCCTTTGCTGACTAGAAAGGTTCCTAATGAATCTTAACTTTCATTTAGTTTAAATGAGTTCCCACTGTGACTATTTACTTATTTTTATTTATTTAATTTATATCCTAGCTTCCTCTCAATGAGTCCCAAAACAGCATATAAGTTGAAACAAAATAGATTAAACTATATAGAGTGCACCCCCCTCCTCCAAAATCCTGCACAGACACTTCTGACTTTAAACCAAGTCCATTCCTCAAGGGCTGTGAAGAGCTCCAAGAAGAAATTCTGAGAGCCTCAAAAGAACTTCTCTATACTGTGGGAATTGACATTAAAATGACAAGAGAGATTCAATGTAAACTGCAGCTGAGGAAAATCAAGTGCTATGATAAACAGACATCTTTCACCACTTGATGGAGCACTTTTTCTAAAAATGTGATGAGTGCATTTAAATTTGTTAATGTGTAAAGTTTCTGTGAAAAAGGCAGATTCCGTGTTGAGGATCATAAGCATTTGGCTAGTGACTAAAGGAAAAGAATCTTAGACTAGAAAGGTACTTTATATGTTCTAATGCCACATGGATCCTGGATCCTTGATGAATCACTCTGTGTTTAAGAACCAAACAGGAGAAGAAGAAGAAAACAATTGGAGATATTAGATGCCTGCATGTTGTTTCAGTCCTTAGTAAAGAGGGTATGCTGGGGAGGATATCTTTTGCAGGCAGGCTCCTCCTCCTTCTGGCCATGCGGCAACCGGGAGATTTTCAAAGTCCAGGAAATTTAAAGTCCATTTGCATCAAGAGGGGTCCCTGGAAAAGTTATAAATATAATAAATACTGCATGACGTGTGAAACAACTGAGGTCCAAAACACATTGCAGAAATAATCCAGTTTGAGACCACTTTAACTGCCCTGGATCAGTGCTAGAGAATCCTGGGAACTGTAGCTTATTGCGGCACTAGAGCTCTCTGACAGAGAAGGCTCAACGTCTGACAAAACTACAGTTCCCAGAATTCCCCAGCACTGAGCCAGGACAGTTAAAGTGGTTTCAAATTGGATTATTTCTGCAGTGTGTTTTGGACCTAAAATGAAAAGAACAGTGTGAGTTGAATCAATGCTAGTTTAAGAAATGAAGAAGTCTATTTCTCACCCAATAAAAGAATGAAAAATTAAACAGAACACAATAGAAATTATGTAAATAATATATGTATGAGTACAACCTATCATCAATAATGCATTAGAAGATAAAAATAGCAGAAAATATTACATTTGGTCACTGTATTATTTATTGCATTCCAAATCTCTTACACTGTCAGCATCTACAAATAAATTGGTCCTAGAGCAGATCAATCGAGGGATTGTCGTTGCTGGATGCGTGTTCGCTTAGTGTTCGGGGAGACTGATTTTGTGCACTGTATTATGGTATTCTAAGCTGTTTTTATTGTGTTATTTGACTGTATGTTGGATTTTTGAATTGTATTTTTTGTAATAATATGGAGGTTTGTTTGGATACTTTTGTATTATGTAATTGTTGTACACCGCCATGATCGTAGGAATGGTGGTATATAAATGAAATAAATAATAATAATAATAATAATAATAATAATAATAATAATAATCTGGAAACCTCCCTGGAAGCCAAGATGACCAAACTGAGGTTGTCATACTTCAGACACACCATGAGAGGGAAGGACTCATTGGAAAAGACAACAATGCTGGGAAAGGTGGAGGGAAGTAGAAAGAGAGGAAGGCCATGTACCAGATGGATGGACTCTATTAAGGAGGTCACTTGTATGGGGTTTCAGGAATTAAGCAGAGCAGTGGTGGACAGGGGGTCTTGCAGATGTCTCATCCATAGGGTTAGCCATGAGTCAAGATCAACTCGGAGGCAGTTAACAACATTCATTTATCAAAGGCTGAACTAAAAGAAATTGATCTCATAAATGGAGAACTGTTTCAATAATTGTAGTTGTTCTCAGCTATTCCTCCTCTCCCCCCGCCCAGGTCACTTGAAAATGTCTGAGAATCTCAGTGGATCATAATGAACTTGTTCAGTTTTGCAAATCAAAGCACATGTGTAACTTGTATCTTAATGTTTATTTCTTTGGTTCCAGAATCAGTGTAATCAAAATGAGAGTCACGTTGCAAAAAAAATGATTTTCATTTTTAGTCTCTCCCTGCATTGTTACCTTTGCAGATTCAATGTGTGGAGGAAGCAAAAGGCTTCACTTGGAAATAAAGTACAATGATCAGGAAGGAAAGAATCAGTGTTCACATATAAATATACTACAGCTGTTTGGTAGGATCACAGCACAGAAAAGTAACTCCTGCCCCATAGCATAGAGACACTAACTAAGGCCATGGTTAGGTTAGAATAACATCCATCCAGCCTCCTGTTATAAAAGACTTGAAAAGTACTGTGATTCCTCATCAGAGCAGACATCACCACAGCAGTCAATAATCACAAGCAGTCCCCAACAATTGTGGTACTGTTCTGTTTTATCAGTCAACCACCTGTGGGAGAACTAAGACCTTTGTAATTATTTAGCAGGATCTTTTCAAGGTTACAGTCTTTGTCCTGTCTTTGTGAATTGTTGGCAAAACACAAAAATACCCCCCCCCCCAAAAATCCATTCCACAGGATAAACTGAATGTAAAGATATGACAATTTTTTTCCAAAGGAAAATGGAAACATTGGAGGAATTGGGGGTGCCATATGTCTCATGAGCCATTGTCTCCAACAATAACACTGCCCAATCAGTCTGTCACTTAACCACCAGGGAATACCTTCTTGACTAGAACTTCACACTCCTTTGTGCAAAGGCCATGTAAAGTGAGAGAAGACACATATTTCCGGTTTGACCGTATTGTTCTCTGGAAAAATTCTTAGCTCTTGGTTGCCTGAACAAACAATGAATAATGTTTGTGTGTGCCTATAGTTTTCATTTTAAGAAATATATTGTTAAGTGTTTGTCTTTGGTGCAAATGAGATGTGGTTTAAGAGTTGGACTTCGACTCCCTGCTTGACCATGGAACCTACACTGGGTGATCTTTGCCAAGTAACATTCTCTCAGCCTCAGAAGATGGCAATGGCAAACCATCTCTGAAACTTGCCAAGGAAAGATTGCCTAGGGTCACTGTAAGTCAGGGACAACTTGAACTAAGAACAACAAGCAAACAAGAAATATAGAAATAAAAAGAGATTCTGTTGAAATTATCATTCCACAATGAAAATTCTGCATTAACACCACTAAAAGTATGCCTATGTGCACCAAGAATAATGTCGTAATACAGTGGACCCTTGTTATACGCTGGAGTTTGGTTCCAAGATCCCCTGTAGATAACAAAATCCATGGATGCTCAAGTCCCATTAAATATAATGACATTAAAAAATGGTGTCCCTTATAAAAAATGGAAAATCAAGGTTTGATCTTTGAAATGTATACTTTTTTAAAACATTTTCAAACTGTGGATGGTTGAATCTGTGTATAAAAAATATGTGTATTAGAAGGGCCGACTGTAATTATTAATTGTGGAACACATGGGATGTTTATCTCAGATACTTACAGATATTTTTTAACTAAAATAAAATATAAATGTAAACAACCAGGATGCTTTGATGCTAAAATTCATCAGCTGTTAGATGTTCTTACATGAAGAAAAAGGCTTGGGTTTTCTTAGACTGCTAACTTGTGAAGATGTCAAACAAAATCTGCAATCTAAATCATTAAGAGCAACTAGAATACCAGAAAAGGGTGATATAGTGGTTAGAATGTTGGCCTTGAAAAATCTAGCTTCAAATGCCTACTTGCCCATGGAGTCTACTATCTCTATGCCTAACATCCCTGCCAGGGTCGCTGTGAACATAAAAATGAGGAGCAAGAACATGAACACTGTCTCGAGCATCTAGAATGAAAAGCTGGATGAAAATGTAATAAATTCATCAGACAAGATGGTACAAAGAAAGTAGGATGTAAGTGGAGAAAATGAGACATCCAAAAACTGGTCCAGATGTTGTGATCATGCCATCTGTGGTTAGACCCAGTCTCAAGATAAAGAGTGCAGACTGCATGAATTGTTAGTAGGAGTGCAGGTATCAGATGACACCAAGCAATGCATCCTGGGACAAAGAATCAATGGTTGGTCTCCATTTGTGAAAACACAAAGGCTGGTTGCAACTCAGTGATCTGTCATTTGCCTTCGGCAAAACACACAGGTTCTTGAGTAGGCACAGAGCAGAGGAACAAAAAAGAAGACAGCCTTTATATAAGCAAAGATAGAGAAGAAATTGTAGATGATACACAAGGTTAAAAGGTCAGCTAAGGCCAATTTAAGAACACCACTGAATGGCTGCAAGGGATGGAACCCTCAGTGCAAAGTCTTTTTTCAGATGGTAAAAAATACTCTTCCTCTGGTGGTATAGTTACCTTAAATGGCTGGATTTTTTACTTTCTGAAGCAAATAACGATTTGAATACCACAGACAGCCATATGGGTTGGTGAGAGGAAAGATCAACTGTTAGGAAATGGCTGTTTCCCCTCTGAACAAAATTGTTGAGGTATTTCAGAAAAAGACAAAAAAATTGCAAAAGATGGAAAGCTGATTCTGGATGCTGTGATCAAAAAAGTAACTTTTCTAAGTATATGTGGCTGTGTGCTCAAGATAGAAAGTTCTGATCAACATCATCCCCTGCCAAATGCCTGGAATTCTAACATTATTCTTGAAGCAAAATTTGTGCATCTTGAACAATAAGACATCTCTTTACAGGAACTTTATTATTTATGCCCTCCTTACTGCTAGGATCTTCAGAACATGGCAAAGCCCATCACTAACATCTGTTTCTCAATTATGTCCCTGGCAGCAGGGTTCTGGGAACTGCAAATCAAAAAAATAACATTTCCAAGTTCTGTTCCAAACCCATTCATCTTAACCATGATTTTGCTTAGTCTAAATTTAATAAGATTTACAGAGGTTTGAAACTCAAATAGTTTTGAGATTAGTCTATATTTAGACTGCTGAATTGTCTTGTCTAATTTGTAAAGATATCCCTAGTCTTTTGCTTGAGATCCTTGCTAAATGAAAATACATCAATGCAGGATCATTTAGCATGTGTCAAACTTGAAGTAGAAGCTTGTTCAAAAAGGCTTATTGTACCTTTCTAGTACTGCTTTAAGAGCATCACGCAGGGTTGGAGTTTTTTTGTTGTTTGTTGTTTTTTTTGGAGGGTGGGAGCAGCTACTGCTTAATAGCACTGGAGGATCAGATGTCAGCTAGTTGGTGTGTTTTGAATGTGAAGTGATTTTTGATGGAAAAGAAAATTGTTTCGCTTATAGCAAAACTTTGAAATTGACATGGGTGAACATGAGACTCTGGGACTAAAGTAAATCAACAGTTGACCTTCCACCTTTGAGGTCAAAGATCAAATGCAAACTATAGTTGACATGAGCTCAGAAGACTTCAAGTGACACCCCTGGTTGCATTTTCTCTACCTTTACCTGTGTAATCTATACCGATATAACATTTTTGATTTGATTTTGGTCTTGATTTTGGTCTTGAGACTAGGCTGTTCTTTGCAGATACACTGGGAAAGCTATTGACAAATGTATATCAATAGTATTTATATTCTGTGGTAGGTACTCAACATCATTCTCCAACAGTCATTGGAAAAGTGACTGGTTTGGACTACAGGTTCCAGAATCCCACAGCCAGGATGGGCACTGTCCATACTGGCTGAGACATTATGGAAGGTGTAGTTTTGAAAAATAGTTTCCCCTCTGCCAAGCTCAGCTTTCTGAAGTGATCAACTAAAAACATTCAGGCTGGACACTGTGGGACTCAGTTTTGAATGAATATACACAAGATTATACGGTAATGTACATCCTTATGGGGAATCCGAAGACAAATGACATAATGATGATTATGCACAAGAGGGATGTCTTTGAATCTCACACCCACTTGGGCCATAGAGATGCAAAAAACAATATCTTATATAGCATGATATTAAGCTAGGGACTTTTAAATTCAAAACTACTTTAAAAGAAATAATCTTTCCCCCTTCACCAGCTCAGGATAATGTGAGGAAAGCAGTATACAGTATATAATTGCATTTTCAAAATGAGTTAACTTCTAACACAGCAAGGGTAGCATAACTGACCTGAATAGACTTGAAAGCTGGACCAAAGCTAACAAAATGAAATTCAACACGGAGAAATGTAAGGCACTTAGGGCAGAAAAATAAAATGCACAGATAGAGGATGGGGGACACCTGGCTGAATAAGACTACATGTGAAAGGGATCTGGGAGTCCAAGTAGACCACAAGTTGAACACGAGTGAACAGTGCAATGCAGCAGCTAAAAAGGCCAATGCAATTTTAGGCTGCATCAATAAAAGTATAGTGTCTAGATCAAGAGAAGTAATAGTGCCACTCTATTCTGCTTTGGTCAGGCCCCACCTGGAATATTGTGTCCAGTTCTGAGCACCACAATTTAAAAAGGATGTTGAGAAACTGGAGCGTGTCCAAAGGAGGGCGACTAAAATGGTGAAGGGCCTGGAAACCATGCCCTATGAGGAATGACTCAGGGAGCTGGGGATGTTTAGCCTAGAGAAGAGAAGGTTAAGAGGTGATATGATAGCCCTGTTTAAATATTTGAAAGGAAGTCATATTGAGGAGGGAGCAAGCTTGTTTTCTGCTGCTCCAGAGGCTAAGACCCGGAGCAATAGATGCAAGCTACAGGAAAAGAGATTCCACCTAAACATTAGGAAGAACTTCCTGACAGTAAGGGCTATTGGACAGTGGAACACACTCCTTCCTTGGAGTGTAGTGGAGTCTCCTTCCATAGAAGTCTTTAAGCAGAGGCTGGATGGCCATCTGTCGGGGATGCTTTGATTTGGATTTCCTTTATAGTAGGGGGTTGGACTGGATGGCCCTTGTGGTCTCTTCCAACTCTATGATTCTATGAAAATTCTTTTCTTACATAAAGAACCCCCCACAAACACTAAAGTTAATGACAAAAATGATTGTAGCAATGCACAGAAAATAATACAGAACATCTGCACTCATAGCAATTTAATGGATTCATAACAAGGGTGCTAGCTACCTGTGAGTGACTATATAGCAGGACTTTGCCAAAGATATAAGAAAGGAGTCTTACATCTGTAAACAGCAGTACAGACAGGTCCCCAGTCTAAGAACATAAAGAGACACTCACAATAGTGGCTGGTGGCTCCTAGTTCAATGTGATGTTGAATCTACTCTGAGTTTAACTGAACTTTAAAAGATCTATTCAAAGTGATCCCATCATGCCACTACCTTTCTGTGGTAGTGAAATTGCATGTGATGTGAGGCAAGACCCTATGCTGCTGGCAGCATTGCTGCTGGCAGGGTCTCCGATGTCAGACAGGCTTTTGCTGAGGAGCCAGACCATGTATCAAACAGCTACAGTACTACAGCTGCTCCAAGCTACAGAGACAGAATCTACTGTAGTTCTAACTAAATTAATCAACAAATAAGGGGAAAACACCAACAACCCAGAGATTGGAAACACTTGATATGCATTCCAGTCCCCAAGAAAAGGGACACCAGAGATTGCAGTAATTACAAAACAATTTAATCAATCTCCCATGCAAGGAAAGTGATGCTCAAAATTCTACAACAAAGACTTTTACCATATATGGAGCATGACATGCCAAATGCCCAAACTGAGTTTAGGAAAAGAAGAGGCACTTGAGGTTATCCTGCAAATATGCATTGGATAATAGTGCACCAAAGAATTTCAGAAGAAAATCACTCTTTGTTTTACAGACAATAGCAAAGCCTTTGATTGTGTAGATTATGAAATACTATGGATTACTCTTAAAGAAATGGGTGTGCCAGAACCTATACTGGACAAAACACTGCCATCAGGACAAAATGCTGCCATCAGGACAGAATACAGAGGAATGGAACGGTTTCCAATTGGCAAGGGGCTCAGGCAAGGCTCCATTTTATCATCCTATCTGTTTAATTTGGATGCTGGGCATATCATATACAAAGCAGAATTAGACTAAGAAGAAGCAGACATGAAAAATGAAGGAAGGAACATCAACAATTTAAAATATGCAGATGATACCATGCTTGTTTCAGAAAATGGCAAAAATCTGAAAATCAAAGAAAAACTGAAGTGGAGGCAACAAAGAAAGTGCAGGGCAGGTTTACAGTTGAAGATTAAGAAAATAAAAATAATGAGCACAGATGGTTTACATAACTTTAAGTAGACAATGACGACATTGAAATAGTTCAAGATTTTTCATACCTTGGGTCAGTCATTAATCAGAAAAGAGACTGCAAACAATAAATCAAGAGTCTTTCAGGTAAAGCTTAGTGATCTGTTAGAACCAAGATGTTTTCAGACTTTATACAGTATGTAGCCATTTGTTCCAGAGTACACACACTTGAGGAGAAACCGTTTTTGAATCTAATGCAAGAGGATCCAGAGGCTGGAGGAGAGAGTGCTGCAGTATGTGTACAATGATAATGTACTTCTATGGAACAGCTATAACACAAACTTCTTACAGAAAAATCCATGCTGAAAATGGCACGAACAAAGCAAAGAAGGGGTAACCACCTTTTAAAAAACTATGCTCTAAGTGGGCCCCCAATACATATGAGGAACCATTGCTTATGTTGTAGATGGCCAGAAGAGGGAAGGATACATGATGGGGGCTTTAGTTGTGATTTGAAAATACAACTTTTCCAAGCTCTGGCACAAATAGCCATGCTCCACATGTTTGAGAGCAAGCTTCATGATTAGTGCAATAAAGGAAGTTATCTTTCATTCTTTCTCTCTGATTAATCTGCTCCATTGCTTTCCAAGTCTAAAGACATGTAACTCTTACACAGGGCTATTTGAAGCCCAAGAAATAGGACTGTGTTTTAATGGGCATCTTCTGTTTCCTCTCTAGGTATTTAACAGCCAACATGAAATCTCCAGCCTCCTCTCATATCCTGCAAAACCTCTGCATCTCATTGAGCTGTTATTAATAGGAAGTTTGTCTGGTGTCAGAACACACGCGTAAAACACATTAACATTATCATATAATCTTATTTAGTAAACACTTGGTACTGCTTCGTCTTTGGTAATTGCATTTGGTAGATGCAATATTTATGAAGGAGGAAACGGAAATGTCACAGCTCATCTCCATGGGGCAGTAAAAATCCTGGAACAAAATTGCATTAGATAGCGTTTTACAGAAGCCTGGGAAGGCGCGATGGCCCCAATAGCTATGGCTTGATGTTTGCATTCTAGCAAAGCAAGACTCTAAATGGCTTCTGATCTTAGGCATGTGCCTTCAGGTTGTTTCCAACTTAGGGTGACATTCAGGTGATCCTGTCACATGGTTTTCTGGGGCTGAGAGTGCGTGACTCACGCAAAGTCACACATGACTCGCTGAGGAATCAATTGTGATCTCCAAAATCCTAGTCCAGTACTCAAACCACTACACCATATTGATTTTTTTAAAAGCCCATGACATCTTAATCCTCCATACTGATGTTGAAAAACCCAGCCATTTTTCTCTGATATTTATATTTGTTCTAGCAATAATAGTAATATCCTTCTCCTCCTTCTAGGGGAGCCAGGGTAATCTTGTTTAACCAAAGGTGGAATCATACAGGTCTATAGAATCCAGACATTGTTGAACTGCAAGTCCCATCATCCCAGGCTACCAGAACTGACAGTGAGGAATGCTGGGAGTTGTAGTTCCACAACATTTGAAAGGATGCACAATTCCCACCATTGCATTTCACGATAGGAGTGCCCAAGACTTAGCAATTAAGGAGTAAGGGCTGGTAAGTTAGTAACAGCCTAAACTGAGGTCCAAAACACACTGCAGTAATAATCCAATTTGAGACTACTTTAACTGCCCTGGTTCATTGCTAGGGTATCCTGGGAATTGTAATTTATTGTGGCACCAGAGTTAGGCTAAATGTCGCACAAAATTGCCCAGAATTCCCTAGCATTGAGCCAGGACAGTTAAAGTGGTCACAAATTGGATTATTTCTGCAGTGGGTTTTGGACCTCAGTGTCTAAACCAAGGGTGAGCAAATCTCTCTCTCTCTCTCTCTCTCTCTCTCTCACACACACACACACACACACACACACACACACACACTGATGATGTTAGACTCCATCACCCATCAGCTCCAGCCAGCCTGGCCAATTGCAAGGGATGATGGGACTACTAGTTCATCGAGGTCCCAAAGGCTGCATGCTTCCCAGTCCTATACTATACCCAATCCTATAGATTTCCGACTTCTGGCAACTCTGAGGCAAACCGATCATGGGGCTTTTCTTGACCAAAGTGGTTCAGAGGTTCGCCCTTCACTGCCTCTCCCCTTGGGGCTGAGAGACTGTGACTGGCCCAAGGTCACTTGTGGTTGTGGGTTTCACGGCCCGAGCTAGGACTCGAACCCTGATCTCCAGAGTCCTGGGCCGGCAGCACTGAAACCACTAGGCCACGCTTCCCGTTGCTTTTGCCTAATCTTGGGTTTAGGGTCACCCCTTCAGGGCGATCCTATTATTTTGGTGCGCTAATTAACCTCCATTAAAAATTAAAAGATGCGCCGGTGAGAGCTGATCATCCAGCTGTGAGCTTGCAATAATTAAAACGAAAGGCTTTGATTTGCGGGTAATTAGGAGAAAGCGGCCTCGACAGTAGCAAGGAAACAACACCAATCGTTACTCTTTGCTGGCTTTCCTTTTTTCCTCCCTCCTACCTTTACTCAGCCTTTCCTTGAGCTGCATCCAGACTGGAGAAATAATTCGCTTTGATCCCACTTTCATTGCCATGGCTCAATGCTAGGGAATTCCGTCCATGGGAGTTTGTTGTGGCACCGGAGGCCGGAATTCCCTAGCATTGAGCCATGGCAATGAAAATGGAATCAAAGCGGATTATTTCTCTAGTCTGGATGCAGCCTTGGAGGGTGCATTCGCAGAAAACCATTTTCTGAAAAAGTATGGAGAACAGCATCCCTTCTAAATTCTCTAACTTTTAATAGTATCTCATCCCCAATGAAACTCCACGGAGTTCCTACATCTAAAAACTCCCTCCAAAGCCCTCTCCTTTCCCTTCTAGGGCTTGATCAATGTGTCTGGGGGGATTGTGGGAGATGCAATCCAAAAATAACTGTTCCCCGACCACTGAATGATGGCAGTGCGTTAAACCCGGCCCTGTAAAGCCCCTGCGGAAACTGGTTTTTAGTGTTTAGTTTTTCTAGGTTGGGACTCGTTGGACATCTTTTGAATCAGGGGATGATGGGGCTTGGGTTTTTTGTCGTTATTTGATCCTGTTGTTTTACGATATCTTGATTTGAAGGAAGCCGCCTCGCCTTGTGCAAGAATCCCTCTTTGCTCAGAGGACGTTTTTTAAAAAAGACAACCATCTTCCAAAGATTGCAAGCCTTTGATATTTACGTTTCCACGAAGTGAAGCCATCTCTTCCTTGGATAAGTTCCTATTTTGCTGCTGTCGCAGTGATTACTTACCACTGGTTTTGTTTGATAAATCCTTCCTGATGTTAAAGTCTCGTTTTCCATTTGCAGTTCGTTTCCCTTTCCCCGGAGCGTCTTCCTCACTCATTATATTAAAACCCTTGGTTAAAATGTGGGAATCCCGAGGCATTCTTGGCATGCTTGATTTAGCATTTTCCTAAATCATAGTTCATGGATGGGTGGGGAAGGGAAGACCACGAAGGTCCAAAACACACTGCAGAAATAATCCAGTTTGAGACTGTTTTCACTGCCCTGACTCAGTGCTAGGGAATCCTGGGAATTGCCGTTTATTAGGATGTAGCATCTAGGCTCATGCAGATTCAAGCCATTAGTAAACTTTTGTTTAAACTGCAAGCTACTGTTGTTTCTGAGTCAGTCCTAGTTCTTAGAGAGGCATGGTTAGACAAGGACACGTTTCTGCTACTTTATTGATTTAAAGCTAGACCCTAATAGGCTTGGCTTTGGTATTTTTGATTTTTAAATATTTTTGTTTCCTAGACAAAAACTTGAATTGGCCACAATGAAGATAGAACTAGGAAGGGAGAAGGAAGGCACCCACTTGAGCTGATTTTTGATTTTTGAACACCCCCTCCTCGCACCAATTAAATTGAAGCCTCCAACCTGTTCTTCGGTGTCCAGACAAGCCCTTTCCCGAGCATCCTGTTTCTTTTTAGCCCCAAATTCCTGAGAGGATATAGTCATCCAGAGAAGGAGCCTCCTTTCCCTTCCCCCCTTTTAGACTTAGCCTAAACATTGACAACTGGTGGGTCTCCTGCAGGGCACTGAGTCGCCCTCCCTCCTTCCCTTCTCTGTGAAATGAGATGGCTTTAAAACCCCTATGAAGCAGAGCTTGGAAAAGTGACTTTGGTGGACTACAGCTCCCAGAATCGGTCAGTCCTGGGAGTTCTAGTCCACCGAGATCACTTTCCCAAGCTCTGATGATAATGGGACCCGGCAGGATTGAACTGTTTAGGTGGGGAAAGGGGTTTCTGCCTCTGATAGGACGCTCCTGCACAGGGGTAAGGGAAACTCCATTGAGTGTAAAGGGATTTACTCACAGGTAAATGGCTATTTAGTTGCAGCTGAGAAAGGGTTTTCTCCCCTTCAAAGGATGGGAGAAAAGGAGAGGCTGGCTTTCAATCAAGCACTTGATCCATTTTATAATTTGCCTTTGAAGGAGAGGAACGGAGAAAGGGGTCCTCACACTTGAAGTCGTTATTGGTTAAATAATTACTTTTAATTCGTTACCGGTGGCTAATAACGGGTCGCCCTGAATTCCAACTGTCCTTCTGAGGATCACGCCATCAGAGTAATTCTTCTCCTCCCTCCCCTGATTCCCCTGCTCTGTATTTTTCATTTTATCTGGCGCAAATATGAGTGCAAATCCCGTTACCTTAATGGGTCTACTTATGTAGAGATGACCAAGTGGTTGGAGACCTCACCTGCATCTGTACGGCAGAATTAATCCGGATTGAACCTTCAATTGCCCTGGCTCAGTACTATGGACTTCAGTAACCTGTAGTCCCTGTGCTCTAGTGCCACAATCAACTACACTTCCCAGAATTCCATAGCAAAGTGCTGTCAAACCGGATGAATTCTGCAGTGCGGATGCAGCCCTCAGTGGAGCAAACCCCAAAGGCAGTTGAGACTTGACTCCTTGGAAGAGAACGTCCTTAGCATGGACTCCGTTGCTTTTAGCGGCCTAGAACTTGATTGTTGATCTGGGTGTTGCGAAACGGGTGAGAAAAAATGGTTAGGAAAATCTTGGCACCGTTTTACTAACTAGAGCAGTGATGTCCAAACTCTGGCCCTCCAGGCGTTTTGAACTTCAGCTCCCAGAAGGCTCAGCCATCTTGGCTAATGGTGTGGGATTCTGGGAGCTGAAGTCCAACACATCTGGAGGTCCAGAGTTTGGACATCACTGAGTAAAGAGTTCCGCTTAACAAGATCAACGAATTGGCGGTTCCCGGCTCGGCCATGAAACCCACTGGGTGACCTTGGGCAAGTCACATACTCTCACCTTCAGGAGAAGGCAATGGCAAACCACCTCTGAACACATTTTGCCAAGAGAAACCCAGAGCAGGTTCACCTTAGGGTGGCTATAAGTCAGAACCGACATGAAAGCATGCAACACACAATGATTTTTATCCTCTCTGCCTGATGAAGAAGCCAGTGGAGCCTGGAAAGCTTGCAGCATGAGAGGCCCAATATCACTCTTTTATGGATTTTGGATGTTACTGTGTTTGAATTTTTGTAAGCCTCCCTGAGTCCCAAAGAGAGGAAAATAGAGGGGGTGGTCATGATCCTTTCAGCAGGACTGAAATGCGATGTCTTTGAATGTCAAGACTGGCACCCCCACTCCTGTCCATTTAGCCCCACTTCCTTGGAAATCTATAGATGTCTGCAGAATTACTCCCAAGCAGGCAAACTGCTTTCCACCCCAAGTAGTGGTCTGAGTTGTATCTCCAGCCTTCATAAAACATGGCTCACTCCCCAATTAAATCTGCAAGTCGGATTCCGGGTGCCTCCAGCCCTATCCATCTCCCTCCTTCTTCATAATAAAGAGGACCCTGCATGCTATTCCTCATCCAGCCTTTAAAAGAGGACATTTTGACTGGAATATGAATACTCTAATTTCCATTTAAAATGTCCCTGGGTGCCAGCAAGTCAAGGCAAGAGAAGAATGAGGAGAAATGTGTTATCCATTACCCAGGGCCCTCTGTTCTATTTAAAAGAAGAAATGCCCAAGATGTCAAGGGTGGGATATAGGCTCTATCCCCACTGGAAAAATAACCCGGTTTGACACCACTTTAACTGCCCTGGCTCAATGCTAGGGAATTCTGGGAACTGGAGTTTGTTGTGTCTGATGAGTTTCATGATTCAGTGGCAACCAGAACCAGGATCATGGAAATCCCACTCCAGTACTCTAAGCATATAAACCATAAGGAATTAATATTTTTTTGGTTATATAATCCATGAAAGTTGCAAACTAAGACATGCACAGGTGTGCAGAACATGTCCCACCTGGGAAATGGGAGAGCATAGCCAAAAATGTTGGTGGACAGCAATAGCAACTACTCATATCAAGTATCATATGGAATTTTTTTCTGGGTAGAGAAGGACTGAGAGGTTTAAGAATCAAGCTCATGATACTGTCCAAGTACAGAGAATGGGACAGGTCAATTCCCATCTTGTCTGCAGAGAATAAGCCAACACACCTCTGTTGACCTGGTCTTGGATTTTTTCAGTTCTCCAAGTCCTAGTGTCTTCCAAGGATGTTCTTTTGGGCAGAGATTGGAAATGTTGCTTTTTGGATTACCAAAAACTCCCCACCAGCACGGCCATATAAACTGGAGGATTATGGAGGTTATAGTAAAAAATGTAACTTTTCCAAATTTCACTTTGAGGTGCTCTTCAGCTGTGGTCATTGGTGCTTCTGGTATCTCAGCTTACATGGTGCACATAGTTGTGGTAGAATGGTACATATCAGGGTTCAAATCTACATTTAAAGAAAAGAAGTCTGCACTGGATTTTGTCCTGATTGTATCTTTTAACACAAACTTTTAGAATTTGCCAGCAAAGCACCACAAAGACCAAGTGAAAAT
This sequence comes from Sceloporus undulatus, assembly GCF_019175285.1. Lineage (NCBI taxonomy): Eukaryota > Metazoa > Chordata > Lepidosauria > Squamata > Phrynosomatidae > Sceloporus > Sceloporus undulatus. The sequence continues at coordinate 211,110,329 of NC_056524.1, forward strand.
ACTCATATTTTAACAGACAGGGAATAGTGAAGGTGAAATGTAAATAAATAGCACCAAGCCGGACAAGGCAGTGCCTTTTTCTTTTATTTGCAACTTTAATCTACTTTTGTGAAATGATCTGGGTCAGGACTGTTAGTACAACCTGCACAGCCCACGTTGTTTTTTGGGTCTCCATATTTTCATATCTGGGGCCAGGCATGTTCTTAAGAGGTCATGATGACCTTTGGAACACAAGATGAATTTTCCATGGGAAGGACATGGAGACCAGAAGGCATATGGAATGACCTAGGCAATACTGAGACAAAAAGTAAATGGGTGTGTTGATCACTCCTTCCTCTCCCAGGCTCTCTGCATAGTCACTTGTACCAAGAGACAAAGGAGGTCTCCTGGCACCAAGATGATTAAGCCAAAGATTCTTACCTAACCCCCGCCACGCTCCCAGCTAACATCCCTACCAATCCACCCTGTACATAATCCCCAAACATGTATACTGAATACTTCTAAAGAGCTCTTTACTGCCATTATCTACTGCTCAAGCAAGGGCACCAAAAATAAAGCGGCTTTGGGAGAAATGTAAAAAAATCAAGAGAGAAGTTTTCACATATTATTTCACATATTACGGTAAAATACACAGATTTGGGAGTGTTTAGGAACAGGGGCTTGGTATCCCTGGATGTGGCTTCCCAGTCTATCTGGAGGAGGAAAAGATGAAATCACGTTTTTCTACATCTTTAAAAAATGTCCTGTTTATGAGCCTTGAAAATCAATTCACAACTTTCTTAGCTGAAAGGATAGTGTAAATTCCCCATCATTCTTCAACACAGATCAGAAATAGAATCCAAAAAGTGTAGGCCTAAATTACAGAGCCATCCCTAACTACCATACATCCTCATTTTTCCATGCAGAGGCTAAAACTAAAATGAGAGATGTGGAGCAGCTTAGCTTTGCACTAGATCTGGTGGATCAAACAGCAAAATTCATGTTTTCCATTCAAGACCAAAGGGAGAGCGTGAAGTAATTTAAGCAGGAAGTTAATATTAGGAGTCAGAGTCATCAATCTCTGTTTCTCTGAAGCAGCTTGAATGAGGCCAATAAAAGTCCAGCACCTGATATAGACCAGCAGCTGAAAGCTTGTTGGCTTCCCTTCCCTTTCTTCTCTTTTGGTGTCATTCTGCTTGGTGACTCCATTCATCACACTGTCACTGTCCGTTTGGACTTCCCCTTGTGCCTAACTTGTCTTGGAGCTGATGGCACAAATTTAATTTGTTACAGGCAAAGGAGGGGCAAGCGGAGCCCTGCCTGGGGCACTGTTGCTGGAAGCAGTGTCAGGCAGACTTATTGTTCCTTAATGGTGACTGGCTGGTGCTGGGGAGAGGTGGCACAGGAACCAAACAGACTGATTCAATTAAACTGAGTTGCATTCCTCTCTCCCTCCCTCAGTATTGTGAGGAGGTGGCCTGGGCCCAAAGACAATAACTTTGGAAGCAGATGCTCTTTGGAAGTGGAGAAGCTATTGATATTTATTAGAGTGCTCAGCAACCTGAGGTATAACGTCATCCTAGGCTTGTGACTGTGAGCTGCCCACCCTGTTCTTTGTACAGCAGAAGAGCTTTGTGAATCTTGATAACAGTGGAGTCCTGTGCATGCTTTCCTGGAAGTCAATTCCACTGTGTTCTATGGGATGCATTCAGTAAATAAAGATGATGGAGATGTGGAGATAGTTGAAGATTTTCTATATCTTGGCTCACTGTTAAATCAAAATGGAGACTGTAGTCAAGAAATCAGAAGAAGACCGAGACTTGGAAGACCAGCTATGAAAGATCTGAATAAGGTCTTTCAATGTTAAGATATATCATAAATACAGTGGTGCCTCGGGATACGAAATGATCGGGTTACGAAATTTCCGGGATACGAAAAAGTTGGATTGGAAAAAACTTTCGGGTTACAAAATATTTTTCGGGTTACGAAATTCATTTCGGCGCGAAATTCAAATGCTGCAAAGTGCAGCTATAGGCTTTCCAGTGCTAACGGAAAAGTGTTTCGGGTTACGAAATTTTCAGGTTACGAAAGGAATGGTGGAACGAATTAATTTCGTAACCCGAGGCACCACTGTACTGCAGTCAGAATTATCTGTGCCATAGTATTTCTGGTTTCTATGTATGGTTGTGAAACCTGGACAGTGAAGAAAGCTGTCAGGAGGAAGAGGAATTGTGAATATCATGGACTGCCAACAAGATAAATGACTGGGTGGACCCAAGACTAAATCAAGAGCAGACTCTCACAAGATGAAATGACTAAGCTGTGGCCATTGTACATTGGGCATATCATGAGACAACATGTTGTACTAGACAATAGAAAAGACAATAACTTTTGGTAAAGTTGAAAGCAGTAGTAAAAGAGGGAAACCACACTACAGAGGGACTGATTCAATCAAGAAAGTCATGGCCCTGGATTTTCAAGACCTCAGCAGAGCTGTTAATAACTGGGTCTCTTGAAGGTCTCTTACTCACAGGGCTGGCGTAAATGGAAGCAGATTTGATGGGTAACAACAAAGGACTAGTGTTAACTGTTATCTTTATGCCTTTATCTCATAGCTTCATGCTTTTGGTAGCATCAGAAGCTCCCACGCCTTGTTAATAGATATTATGCCACACATCCAGAGTTGGGAAAAGTTTCTTTTTTAAATACAACCCCTAGAATTTCCCAAGAAGCTTTTCCTCATACAGTGAAACAACATAGTGTTTTGAACTGACTGGACAAACCCAGGTCTTGTCAAGTTCCTTTTTGCATTTCCCCCTCCCCTGAACTATAGCTCTCTGTGGCTTAGCAGTTAAGATGCCAATTTTGATGATCGGAAGATCAGAAGGTTGGCATTTTGAGGCCTGAGTGCTGCATGATGGGGAGAGCTCCTGTCACTAGACCCAGCTTCTGCCAATCTAGCAGTTCAAAAGCATGCAAATGCAAGTAGATAGATAGGTACCACTTCTCAGTGGGAAGGTAACAGAGTTCAGTGCAGTCATGCTGGCCACATGACCACCAGAGCAGTCCTCGGACAATGCTGGCTCTTTGGCTTAGAAACTGAGATGAGCATCTTCCTCTACAGTCGGTTATAACTAGACATTCATGTCAACGGACTATCTTTACCTTTCTTTACAGTTCAAGGGACCAAAGTAATTAGTTTCAATTATACTTACAATTTTGAAAGAGCCACTCTGTATTCCTTGTTTCCCAAAATGAACTAAATGGTTACTTTTAGCTACTTTTTAAAAACCTTGAATGCTCCGAGTTGCTGGCCTTCTTCCTGGCCACTTCACTGTCACCTTAACACCAGATGCAGAGCACAAGGCTGCAATATAAACCAGCACTTCAACCAAATGATATGTCTCTGCCAATTCTCTGGTAACTACAAAAGTAACTGACAGCTATAGTTATACTGCAAAAAGAGTTACATTGTCCTAGTTAAATTGCAACAATTGGGATGTAGTTATAGTAGTAATGAGCTAATTAGTAAGTCTTTACAATGTGTTACTTCTATGTTTTGGAAATCATTTTATATATGAATCACAACAGATCATATTCACGCACCAGCATATTCTTAGAGCTCCTTCTCCACAAGTCTGAATCATTCAGTGGTCGGCATAACTGTTTAACAATTTGTAACTATAACAAGAAAAAAATGGTGTTTAGTCAAGTTCTTAAAATCTTGCAGTTTTCCCCCTGCTCCCTTGTGCACAGGGCTCTTTATACTCATTAAGGGCACCAGAGTGCTAAGTCATTATTGTAATAAGGATATATGCTGAATAAAAAGAGCGATGCTTCAGGCCCCATAAATTACAACTGTCAGTTCAAGGGATCCTCAGAGCTGGGAATAATTATTTACAACATGCTTTATAGAGCAATTAAAAATTCCCCAAATGGTGTTAATTGCTTTTAATGTGGAGAAAATGCTGTCTGGATTTCAAGTGAGTGTTTAGCAGAAATGTTCTATACCAATTTCTTAAACTTGTCTCCCCCCCCCCCACTAACAGAAAATGTGTATTTTATGTGTACACTTACAGAAAATGTGTACTTTATACTTCTTTCCTCTACAATTTCTGTCCTTGGTTGGTAAATCAGAACTTTAAAAAAATGTATTAAACATGTTGTCACTGATTTTAATATCACCACTCTGAACACATGTGCAAATGGATTCTAATAGTTGGAAGCATCTCACTATTAAAAAGTGAAACAATCTAGAAGTCCAAATAGCAGTACATATAATGGGAATATAAAACTGACAGGCTGAGAGAGGGATCCGGCCACAGGAAAGTGTAGCATCCACTTCACAGAAGAGAAGTTAATTGGACACCCCCTCCCCAGCCACAATTTAGAGTGGAAGTGACATTTCATGCAAATTTGGAATTTGTCAGTGTATCATATTTGAATTCAAGTGTTGTGAACAGATCACCTTTCAACAAGGGAAGAGAAAGAGCTGCTACAGTAGTAAAAATTGAGAACACCCATCCAATACAGATATTACTGCTACTGATCTGGAACGGCTCAACAAAGCAGCAGAAAACTTTGCAGCAAGATTTTTTTGGATTTTCAGAGTCTTCTTTGTTTTTCTCTCTCTAGAAGACAAGGTTATTGTTGAACAAACTCACTTGATTCAGAACCCACTCAATACCTTCCGTTTTTTCTTGTTCAGAAGCTCCTCATTTAATTTCTTAAACATTTTTCAACGCTCATAACACTGGCATATGATTTTGTTGCCTCCTGGGAGCAGTAGTTTGCTTTACCTGTCATGCACCCATAATATCGGACATATTAGGGACCTGCCTGGCTATCAGTTTCCCCTCCTAACAAACATATTTAGACATAAGAGTATTAGCTGTTGACCAGATAATACAGTCCCATAACACATTTTAAATACATCATTAAGAAGGCTTGTCCAAAGAAAGAGTGCTTCCTCGTTGTTATTATTATTATTATTAAGCTTTAGTTATATAGTGCTGTAAATTTACACAGCACTGTACATATAATCAGTTAAAATAGATAAAATAAACCTGCGTATGTTGTACATTCTACAAAACAATTAAATATAATACATATTAGTACATGTAACATTCAATAATATAAGCCGTTGTGTGTTGCATTCACAGGGCCACTTCATGTGGTGCATTATAAAGTGTTGGAATCAGGGCCAAATGCTGAATCATTAAGGCTGCATCTGCACTGCAGAATCAGTGCAGTTTGACACTGCTTTAACTGCCCTGGCTCCATCCTATGGAATCCTGTAATTTGCAATTTGTTGGGGCACCAGAGCTCTCTGATAGAGAAGGCTAAATATCTCACAAAGCTACAAATCCCAGAATTCCATAGCATTGAGCCATGACAGTTAAAGTGGTATCAAACTGCATCAGTTCTGCAGTGTAGATGCAGCCAGAGTGGCATAGTGGTTTGAATATTGGACTATGATTCTGGAGGCCAGGGTTCAAATTCCTGCTTAGTCTTAACACTCACTGGGTGACTTTGGGCAAGTCACATGCCCTCAGCCTCTCAGGAAGGCAATGACAAAATTCTGAACAGATCTTGCCAAGAAAATGACAGGGCTGCTATAACTTGGAGTTGACTTGAATGCACATAACAACAACAAATGGAAGAACCATCGCAGTCACTCACTTAATAGAGTAACAGCTCTCCAGCCTGATGTTGGATGTATAACACTTATATGATGGCTATTGGATATATGTTTATTCATTGTTTATTTACAGCCTAAAAAAAGAGTCCTTTTCTTTGCTTTTTTGCATCATACTTTGTTCTTAACTATCTTTTTGTTTTGTTTCTTCTGTCAATATTTGCACACTGTGTGGATGAAACAAATCTCACATACCCAACCCACCACACTAAATCCACACATGTTGTGGTTGTGAGAACATGGAACCACAGAGGGAATTGACATAGCTTGACAGAAGCCATGCTTTTGTTGGCATAGGCTAAAAATCTGAAATTGAGTTTTTTCTAGTAGCTACAAAAACTTTGGAACTCATAACTTTGCATCTAGATACAGGCATAAAATTTGTTGCTGAGCTTGAAAGAATATGTCTGAAAACATAAGGGTTTGACTCTGAGAATACACAGGATAAATCTTTGTATTTTTGATACAGGAAGAAAGACCAATAAATAAGGAAGAAAGTAAGGCTGGCGGGGGGGGGGGGGGCAGATTAGCACATGTATATCTATATATATTTGCAGAATGTGCTTATACAAGTGTCATACATGTTTATCCTAATGGTTAATGTTAAAGTTACAGTAAACGTAGATTTTTGAAAATTTCTGAAATCATATTGGGGTAGTCTTGAGGAAAGGAAGGTATAAACTGTTATGGGTGTCAATGACAATTTCCCCTTCTCCTAACATGATTTCACTCTGGGCAGAAAGGGGTGCCATGTGCATGTAATAAAGCTTTGCCTTTGCTTGATCCTTCACTGTGTCCTGTGTCCCATTAAAGTCCTGCCAGGATTCAGGTCCTGAGCAATTCATAGGACCCAGGTTTTGCTCTGACACAAAATTTAATATATTTGTTTTTCTCCATTTTCCTTTTTCCAATTCCCCAAGTCACACACTTCTCCAAGCTTTTTTTTTAAAATCATATTAGGGACATTTCAATATTGGTTTTAGCAGAAATCCCTGTGTTTCACTGTGCTCTAAACTCAGGATTAGTTCCTTAGAAATAGGAATTAAGAGGGGAAAACATTCCACTTGCTATGAAGCACCAGATTCAGCTGGTCTATCAGGTTTGCTGTCTTCTGGGTGGAGCTAACCCAGCCACATTTTATATTTTGCCCATACTTTTCCATAAATGGTGATCCCTTTATTTACTGCAGCTTTAAAGCTTTATCATGCTTCTGCTTATTTTTGGCTTGTTTTGTGCTTTCTGCTGTCACTTATTTATCACCTGTCATTTATGTATATTGTATTCTGCAAAGATCAGGCTGCCCACAGGAATTTGCAATCCCAAAAAACAACACTGGGAACAACAGAGGAAAAGAGGTGGGTGAAGGCAGAGTCAAATATGAATAAATAAACAGACAATCACCCTTTTCTTAATTCTAGAAATTATGATGATTTTTGTGAAACTCAGAACTGAATGGGATTACCAGTTAGCCAAAACCAATCCTCTTTAAATTCCATTGATTTAAGCAAATAGGTTAAGTATCTGTTCCATTATAGTTTCCCTCTGTGGTGCCCTCCCAACATGTTGTCATAATTCCCATGAATTATGGAGATTATAATCCAAAGGAAATGGAAGGCACAAAGTTGCAGAAAGCTGCTTCATTATCTTCCATGTGGTTCAGTCTTCTATGTGCTGTTTCTGAATACTGAGAATTTAAAATCTGTATTAGGAATAGTGTTTCCATGAATTGTAATTTTGGGGAAGGTCAAGACTTTCATCCTACTCTCCTAAACTAATCCTGCATGAGATGGCATTATTTCACAGGCCTAAAGTAATGAGTTAGTAGTAATTCAGTTACCTGCAATGAACTACCTTTTCTTTGATAACAAGGATGTGGCAAAATTAGCTTCTAAAAGCAATGTAATGGGTTACTTTAAACTGGTTACTTTATTGGAGTAGTTACCTCATTGGTTTATTAAAACTAATAAAAAGTACAAGAGCAATACCAATATACTGCAATGAATAATGACAAAAATTACTTTTAAGGCATTATAAGGAACAATTGGAATTACTTACTTTTAAACATTTCCAGGCTTTGGATTATTATCAGTAAAATTGGAAACAATTAAGTACCCACCTCTCACTACCAAAATATGAATGGACTGCTAAAAAGACAAATTAATGGGTTTTCGAGCCAATGAAAACTGAACTCTTACTGGAAGTAAAGATGAATATAATGAGGCTGTCGTACTTCGAGCATATCATGAGATAATGGCCCGGAACAGACGGGCCTTTGCAGCGCCCTCGTCACATGCGAGGGCTGCCTGGTGGGCGGAGTGCCCACACGCCCGGCAGCCCTCGCACGTGATGAGGGTGCCACAGCTGCAGCGCGCCCACCAGATGTGGTGCGTACTGGTGATGTCGCAACTGAGCCGCCTCCAAATGGGGTGGTGCAGCTGCGATGTCCCCACATCATCGGTGATGCTTTGGGGTGCCGGAAGTGCACCGCAAAAAGGAGCCACTTCCTGACACTCCTTTTTTGCTCTGCAGGAGTGCCGCACAATTTGGTTGCTGCAGCGCTCCTGCGGAGCAAAGAGGTGCCAAGGACACACCTCTTTCTGGTGGTGTGTACCCCACCTAAGTGACTCATTGAAAAGATGATAATGCTTGGTAAAGTAGAAGGCAGTAGGACAGAGGGAGACTACACAACAGGTGGATTGACTCAATCAAGGAAGCCACACCTCTGTATTTGCAAGACCTGAGTGGGACATTTGATGACCAGGTCTCTCATTCATAGGGCTGCCATAAATTGAAGTCAATGTAATGACAAACAAGAATTCTACTAAGGACCTGGGTGTAATGCTATGTTGATTTTTTAAATGACGAACAAGACTTGTGACATGCTGGAGATCTCAAAACAGCTAACATAAAAGGATCAGCCACTGCATTTGCATTTGGCTCAACTGCCTTTTAAAAATGTACACCCCACCCCATACCTCAAACAGTAAATACTTGCATGCGTGCCATACTAGTTCTTCAGGGAGACTCGTTTGCCCATGGGTTCATTAGCATTTTTGGAAATAAACTGGCTCTACTTTGCAATGTTCCTCATCTGCGGTGGAAAATTCATGGAAAGCTCTTTCAGGTCTGCTTTAATCAAACTGACAGATTCCTCTCCAGTGACTTTATTAATCCAAATTGAAGGAGGGACTCTAAACACCCCCTCAGGAGCTCAAGGATTGAAGGGGGGGGGGGAGAAGAGAACTAGGATCTTGTCTGTTGATGGACTTCTGAGAGAGCTCAGTAGGAACTAATAAATAAGTTGGAGCACAGAAAATGAATGGCTAGCTCTTTTCAATAGGCACAGTCTCAGAGAAGAAGGCAATATGCTGACACGGGTCTCCGCCAACCCAACCTGATGCCTTCTCATTTAATAAAAGCAACAAGGCACAGTAATTACTAGGATTTCAAATGCCTGCCACATTCAGATTGCCTTATTGCCCTCTGGCTTTCTTATACTCAAATCCCCAATTATAAAAGATTGCTTGCAGATCTCTCTTTGCTCTAAATTTAATGGAAATGGATTATTGGTTGCTGGTTTGTAATCTAAGGCTGGGTGGAAATGAATGACCTACCTGCCAGTGGGAACAGATGTAAATTAAATTTCCCAATGGCAGTTTGTTTCCACTTATCTGAGGTTCCCTTAGATGGACATAACTCTTACAAAAAGCCTCTGAGGGATGATACATGATGACTTTATACATGTTTAGAAGTTATATTTTTAAAAGCAGATTTGTGACTCTGCTAAGCACAGTCAAGACTTACTGTAGTCTTGTAACATAAAGGTACTTACTGTCAGTGTAGAGGCAGCCTATCCAATAAATGAATGTAGACCTATTGGAATAAAGAACTTAAGTTATTTGTGACTATCTTAAATCAATCTAGTTTGAAAGGATCTGCTCTCAGTAAAATTAAAAGTGGACTCATCTTTCTCTTTAATGAGACTAAGAATTATTAAGAGATCAGTCTGGTATGGATCTGGCTTTAGGGCAGAGATGCATTTGATGCAGACCTCCAGATGTTGATGGACTGCAACTCCCAGTATCTCTCACCCTTGGCTATGCTGGTTAGAGATTTTGAGGCTTGCCATCCTGAAGCATCTGTAGGACCACAGGATTCTCACCTCTGTCCTAGATTTAAGGGAATCAGATGTAACATGTCATGTATCATACTTGCTGCTAAATTCAACATAAATGACCAGCCTTCTAGACTTTCCTCTACGTTCTTCTATGATATTATTACTTAATATGTGTTTACTGCATGGGAAGGAAACAAACTACTTCAATAGGTGGTAGGTTCTCCTTTACTGGAAGCTTTAAACAAAGACTATACAAGTATCAGTCATGGATGTTACTTATAGTTTCAAGTGTAAAAGTTCAAGTGTAAAAAAAAAGTAGCAGTACAGTTAGGAAATCTCTAAAAGTTTATGAACTACTTTTAACTATCATCCAGGATTAGGGGTGTGTGTGTGTGTGTGTGTGTTAGGAATTTGCACCCATCATCAGCTGGAGAATCACAGGTTCTTCAGATCTTTAAAAGCTGGGCCCAAAATAGATGAAGCACATGATAGAACGCCACTACAGGGACTTAAAAAGATGTTATGTCCTGTGTAAGATGGAAATATTAGGTTAACAAAGCATATCAAAGATAATAAGATATGATATAAAGGAAGACCAGTAAGTAGGACTAATATGGATGATGTTCAGTGCATGGTGTATAAACATCTTCATAATGCTTTAGTAAGGCACTTTATAGACCACCCAAAAGGGCAGTCTGCTGGCGCCCGTGTTTGCTGTGTGAGGGAACTCAGCAGACAAACCGTGTGGTTCCCAAGCACAGCAAGAAGAACCCGCAAAAAGCGGGTTTTTCTTGCTGCACCATTGTGATGTTGCAAGGCACCAATGGTGCCCTTGCGGCATCACAAGGGTGCCAAGACATGCGGACGCTAGGCGTCCATCATGTCAAAATGGCGGTGCCCATTTGTATAGGGCACCACCATTTTGACACCCTCATTACGTGCGAGGGGCAAGGTGTGTCAGGAAGCGCTGCCCCTCGTGCGTAACAACGGTGCCCAATAGGGCCCGTCTGGAACGCGCCTAAGCCTCCTTGAAGTTAATGGGGACTTTGTTCACTGTTTAGATGAGATTCAGATCCTTTTTTAAAATTTATCATTAAAAATATAATATTGAATGGTGCAAAATCAGTGGGGTGATTAGCCTTCTGGAAGAATATAATGGCAAACAAAGTCTGTAATCTGTGTCAAGGAAAAGATAGCATAGACTGAATCCACACCTATAAAATAATTAATACTTACCTTGATCTCAGTCCTCTTAGAACAAACTATGTTCCCCAGGATTTAAAGTGAAAGCACTTATTTTCAATGCTTGAAGGCTTTAAAGTAGGTTTTAAAAAACAAAACAAAACAAAAAACTGTTTACTCCAGTCTTTGGAATTTAGAAGTCTACCTATATATGTAGTTATTCATGTTAGCTTCAAAAGTGAGCATCTCTTTGGGAAGCATTATTCGGAAACTAACCTTGTGTGCTTTCACTGAGATAATCATGCAGTCAAATGAGATTTGCCATGTAGACCACCATTAGGCCACCAAGAGGCAGTATGGTGCAGTGGTTTGAGTGTTGGACTAGCAATCTTGGAGACCAGGGCTTGAATTTGAATTTGAAAAGGACTGAACCATGTAAACACGCTGGATAATCTTGGGCAAGTTAACCTCTTAGAGGAATGCAGTGGAAAGCCTCCTCTGAATAAATCTTGCCAAGAAAACCCTAGGAATGAGTCAGAATCAAGTGGAAGGTACATATCAGCAACAAAACCAGCATTAGACCATTCTGTTGATTATAGGAGCATTGTTGGTGGGAATAGCATGAGACTAAACAATGCCCTCACTAGAACATTTTTTCCCTCTTTTAGTACTCTATTCATGAAGTAAGGGTCTATCCACAAGTAAAATATACACACAGGGAAATCCTTTCCTTAAAGCCTATCTTTACTTATAGGCAAGCAGGTCTGTCTGGGCAGTCAGTCAAACTAGCCAGTCACTGAACTGGGTGGCTGCTTGGCTTCAGCCTCCAAATATGTACTGAAACAATGATTCGGATGTCATCTCCCCAAGGCTGCAGGATTCCTCTGATATACTTGAAAGTCCCTTGAAAATGACTCTTCTCTGAACCAGTTTAGGGAGCAGTAGATTCTCCTCTCAAGAGGTTTCTTCTGGAGCAGGCTGGACACTCAAAGAACTCATAAGAATAAAATCATACTTCCCGCCCCAATCAGGATGGCTCTCATGCTGTGCCAAATGCATATTCATACCAGTCAGAAGTTTCACATGCTATTTTCCAAGCTGCCTTCAGGAAATCTATCACAGCTATTTTTATGGAGGCAGGGAGGCTTTGATAATCACTCAGTACTTTTATCAACAGGTGTATCAGGCTGTTAAAGGAACTTCATATACAGTCAGGCTTAGCAGAGTGAGAATGAAACTGAACTCTGACAGGAACTGTGGAAACCTTAATTGCATAGACAGAGTTATAGCTGGATTTGTAATGGTCTTTAAAAGCTCCTCTGCCCATGTCAGCTGCTAAAAATAAAGGACTTAGACAAGAAACAGTGATTGAACAGTTGCAATTAATGTTTTGTCTGCACCTCTAGAAGTTTATATTTGGGAGTAACTTCCACTGAATTCAGTGGGGGCTTATTTCTGATTGAATTGAATGGTAGGTTCATGCAGTTGTTTAGTCCTTTTTAAATTCTTTGAATCACTGAGTTAATAGCACTGTAAACAGGGTCCCATACAGTAACAAAAAGAAATGTAAACTATAACATAACATCTAGAATGCTGCAGATTTTACAACTCTGGCTTTAAACAGAGAGATTTAAATCCAATTTTTAGTCCCAAGTAGACTCATGAAAACAGTGCAATTTACATATGTGTTGACTTCCATTTCCCATAATAATGACAAATGATGTATATAACTTTAAGGTGACTGATGGGGACACAGACAGACATTGTCATAAATCAAAATAGAGACTGTAGTCAAGAAATCAGAAAAGGACCAGTACTTGGGAGGGAAGCTATGAAAGAACTAAATAAGTTCCTAAAGTGTAAAGATATCATGGAATCATATAATCATAGAGTTGGAAGACACCCCAAGGGCCATATAGTCCAACCTCTTTCCATTCAGAAACTCACCACCAAAGCACCCCTGACAGATGCCCATCCAGCTTCTGATTAAAGACGTGGGAGACCCCACTTCCACCTGTTCTTCCCCTGTAGAACAGCTCTTACCATGAGAAAGTTCCTCCTAATGTTGAGGTGGAATTTCTTTTCCTGTAGCTTGCATCCATTATTCTGGAGCAGCAGAAAACAAGTTTGCTCCATCCTCAATATGACACCACTTCAAATACTTAAACAGGGCTAACATATCACTTCTTAACCTTCTCTTCTCCAGGCTAAACATACCCAGCTCCCTGTGTCTCTCTTCATAAGGCATGGTTTCTAGACCCTTCACCATTTCAGTCAACCTCCTCTGAATACACTCCATTCAATGTTATTACTATATTCAAAGTAAGGATTGTTCATGCCATGGCATTTCCATTTTTTATATATAGTTCTGAAAGATGGACATTGATGAAAGCTATCAGGAAGAAAATTGGTTCCTTTGAAATGTGGTGCTGGATGAGAGTTCTTCAGGTGGAATGCCAAAAAGAGAAATCAATGGGACCAAGAAAAAATCAACCCTGAACTCTTCCTAGAAGCCAAAAGAACTAAACTGAGGCTATCACACTTTGGACATATTATGTGATGACATGAGAAAGGACAATAACATTTGGGATGGTGGATAGCAGTAGGAAAAGATGGAGACATTACTGCTGGACAGATTCAGTCAAAGTTTGCAAGATCTTTGTAGGTGTGATGATAACAAGGTGTCTTTGATGTCTCTTATAGGCATGCCATAGGTTGAAGCTGACTTGACAGCAATTAACAATAAGCTCTAGTTGGGACTAATAACTGAACTGAGGGCAGAAACAGTGGCAGAAAATGTATTGGCTGCTTTTGTTATCCAAAGCCCTGTTGTAAAAGGCTGAGGAAACCATAGTGCACTCTCTAGCTAGGACACTGATTGAAGAGGGGAACTGGGGGCATTCCATACTTCTGGAGCTGAAATGGCGACCATACTCCTAAGGGGAAGCTGCCCCTTAACAGAAGAGTGATCATTATTTTTCTCTTAGTAGTCCTGTGCCTTTAAGTACAGAGTGCTTTGAAGAAATTTCCCCAAATCAGTTCATTTCAATAGATAGGAAGTTTTATCTGCCAAATTTCTGATCACCTTGCACAGTGGTACTCTGTAGCCAGGTTCCCAATGTACAATGGGACTGGTGTACCACAGGAATCATGTACATTGGTTACTTTTCTGGGTCCCCTATGTAGTAATGTAACAGCAGCTCTTTACTGGATACAGACATTACAGAACTGACCAATTCTAATCCCTGCAGACACAAGTCTTCTTACAAAGATGCAAGTCACCAATAGGATTCTGGCCATAATTTTAACTTGATCACCAGGAGATTTGTGAAGAAATGATCTATATTATGGCATTTATTTATTTATTTATTTACTTACTTACTTACTATTTTACTCTTGCTTATTCTAAAATATTTTTCCTGCTATTCAGTCATATGTTTGCATATGTTATCTCAGAGCAATTGCCTAATCATTGGGACAATGATCATATCTAGAAAGACACTAGCATAAATCCTGGAAGCTGAAGAGCCTGAAGTAATGATCCCTAAATTTAAATGACATCCTGCTGACTGGGGTGATCTAGGTTCAAATCTTCATCAAGTCACAAGGTTTATTATATAAACTTGGTCATGTTATATTATTTTTGTGCAGACACTCAGCCTGAATCACCTTGCAGGATCATTATGAGGATAAAATTGTATGATATGGAAAATGCATGTTGCTTTCAGTTGCTAAGAGGAATTTAATGCTGATAAATAAATATTTTTGCAGCATTTTCTTTATGTTTATTTCAATGGAAAGCAGTTTCTGGAGACTGAGACCTTCAAAGTTCCTTTTCAGCTACACTGTTCATAAATATTCCACAACTGGGATTTAGGGGACAGACATTTTTGTGTATTATTTTGAGGGTGGCTTTTTTTTTAATCCAGATACCCATAACCATTAGCCATTTTCTTATATTTCCTTATTCTCAGAATCCTCCATTCTGGCTGGGAGGTCTGTGTTGTCCCCCAAAAATATTTTTCCAAGTTCTGGCCATTCACTGCCTCCTTCCCCATCATTACTCTTCCTCACACATTTGTAGCCTTTGAAAGTTGCTTTCATTGTTAAAAATGACAATGCTAGAGAAGTTATATAATGCTACTGCATGTAATGTATATTTTGGCCCCAAGAAATTTTGTGAACAAGATTGTCTTTAAACCCTTCCTGTACCCCAAATCCTAATATAAAGATACAATATAAATAATGATAAGGAAATGTTCAGCTGGAAGTGCAGCCATTATAAGCCTATCAGTATGCTGTTTGGTTTTGAGCCAATCTAAAGAGCTCTGCACTCAAAGGAGACAATAGTATCTTTAGGATAGGTCAATCACATTGGCATAAAGTTGTCAACGGTCATGTTCATTTTCCTTCCGTCATAGGAGTAACCCCTCCCAAACCCTTGATTCCAAAGATACATTCAAAGGGTTTCATCGTTCAACAATCAAAAACATAACCTCCAGTTGCACACCCCTACCTAGAGAATGAGATTAAGCTAACTCTATGAAGAGAGAAAGAGAAAAAGAAAGGATCTCTGTTTGAAAATTTTTATTTGGCCTCACAGACTTAACATGTTTATCATTTATGATACATTTCAAGTCTCTCCAAATTAAAATGTGGAAGAGCAGAACCAGAGCCAAGTAAAGCCAGGAAGCTAAAAAGCCATGTAGATGTGCCAACAAGATGCAGAATAATAGACTGGAATTTGTGCAGGGAAAAACCCAGCTTATTTGGAAACTATGAGTGGATGACATAAGAGAAAAATTGACAAGAACAAAAGTATGATCATTATGTAGTATGGTGTAGAGGTTCTTGCACATGTTTACTCAAAGGTTAGTTCCACTGTATTCACTGGGTATACATAAGTTCCTAGAGTGCTTGAAGATCCTTATGTTACCCTAGGATCCAGCCTTAGTCATTGCTCTATGATTCTTGATATCAAATTAATATCAAAAGGGGATGTTTTAGGCAGGTAGCCAGAAGGGGGCTCTCCAGCACAGTAAACCAGACATACCATAAATCTGGATGGCTCAGCATGGGAGAAGCTAAAGGCACTTAGCCAAGATGAGATTGCTCAGGATAGAAGCAAGCATAATCCCTTCTCTAAGGGGTGTAATTAAATGTTATTGTAATTTTTAAATGTTTTTATCTGTGATCTGCCTTGGGTCCCTTCTAGAAGAAAGGCAGCATACAAATGAATTAAATAAATAAATAAATAAATAAATAAATAGGTGAGCTGGACATGGAAATTGCTTGCATACTACAGACAGAGTTTCCTTCTGGGAATAAAACTCTTATTTTATTTATTTATTTTTATTTCCCCTGGGAAAGTCATTTAACTAGACCCATTGCTTGTTATATACTTGTGCCTGAACAATAGCAATTTGCAATCAGACAGAAACTCTGTCAGATTCAAGACCCCTCAAACTGCTGCAAGCATACAGGGTCATATTGAGCTTCCAGCTTTCTTCCAGATTGAAGCTTGGCTTCTGGAACTGATAAGCATGGCCCATTGCAATCCTTTAATTTGCTATCCACTACCACCTTTGTATATATCTAGTTCTTATGTGTGTCTGTGTGCGTGCATGTGTGTTTGTGAGAGCTTAGCATGTGTGCTGGTTCCCCCTTTAATAAATAATTTTAATAAACTAATTGGAAACCTGCTTCTGGGATTCTGTGGGTTTGAAATTGGTATACAAAGGCTTAAGATTTCAGCTTTACATCACCAAAGCCCTCCCCTTGCTTCCTATTGAGATAAATCAATTTCTCAACTGAATACAATTTGTGGGTGTTTTCTTGGGACCCTCTGCAATTTAGGTAACACTTATGCATATTATATTTTTTGTCCTGTGCCTTGAAGTCATTTTTGGCAACCGTAAGACATTCCTATCACTTGGCAAGATTTGTTAAGGGGGAGTTTGCTATTATTTCCTCTGAGGCTGAGACAGTGTGACTTGCCAGTAGGTTTACATGGCTGAGTGGGGATTCTAACTCTGGTGTCCCAGAGACCTAATATTCAATATTAACATAGTCTATAGGTGGGAACTATGCAGCTCTCCAGTTGCTGGATTACACTTCCCATGAGCCCTCATTACTGGCTATGCTGGTTAGGGCAGATTGGAATTACAGTCCAGCAACATCTGCAGAGCCATAGTTATCACTGGTAAAGGGTTTTCATTTTTCTCAGGCACTTTACATCCAGTTGTAACTCTTATAACAAACCTGTGAGATTCCAATATTATTATTCCTACTCCCCTCATTGCAGATGGCAGGGATGAGGCTGAAGGAAATAATGGTGTGGCAAGACCAGGTAGTTAGTTATCAGAAGAGCTGGAGACTTCCTGATTCATAGCTCAGGCCCTTAGTGTATGTTCTACATCAGCTCTCAGGAAAAGCAATATAGCTCAGGATCATGGCTGAGGCTGGAAACGTATGCATCTGTGTAGTTGCATATACATATATAAGAGGCAAAGAAAATGAGAAGGAGGAGTGTGATTTGAGTTGTTGTTTTTTTCCCTTTGGACACTAGCAATGTCTTGGACTTCTTTTTTTAAAAAATTACAACCAAACATAGAAATTGCAAGAGAGCTTCCTGTGGAAAAATGCCCATGACATGTTGAACTTTAAAGTGGGAAAGTGCATTTAATGAATGACCGACTGGCAAAGAAACTGAACTGCACCTCAGGATGTTTGAAGATCCTTTCATACTACACAGTTATGGCAGTATAATTCCAATGCCATGGTTTCATCCTGTGGAATCCTAGGATTTGAAGTTTGTGTGGGTGTGTGCCTTCAAGTCATTTCTGACTTATGGTGACCCTAAGGTAAGCCTATCAGCAATTTAGGGAGGGGCATTTAGAAGAATTCTCAGCCAGAGTGCTCTAGTGCCTCACCAAACTGACTTGGGAGTTTCATCTTCTGACATTATGTCTTGTTTTGTATTAGGTTGTTTCATCATAGGGTTTGCATGATAAAAGGTATTCAAAAGGGATTTACCATTCCTAAGAAGTCATAACTATAAGACATATTGTGTAGATCATGAAAAACTATGGATCACTCTTCAAAAAATGGGTCTGCCACAACGTTTGATTGTTTTGATGTGTAACCTGTACTCAGGACAAGAGGCTACGATTAGGACAGAATATGGAGAAATTGCATGGTTTCCAATTGATAAGAGGGTCATGCAAGGCTGCATTTTATCACCCTACCTGTTTAACTTGTATGCTGAACCTATTATACATAAAGTAGGATTAGATGTGGAGAAAAGGAGGCATAAAAACAAGAGGAAGGAACATCAACAATTTAAGATATGCCGATGATATCATACTACTGGCAGAAAATAGCAGGGTCTTTGAATGATTACCGAAGAACGTCAAGGAGGAAAATGCAAAGGCAGATTTCAAGTTGAACTTTAAGAAAACAAAAATAATAACTAAAATAATAACAAAAATAAGATGATTTACATAACTTTAAAGCAGATGACTAAGACTTTGAACAGTGTAAGGTTTTCCATACCTTGGCTCAGTCATTAATCAGAATGGAAACTGCAGACAAGAAATCAGAAGAATAGGACTTGGAAGTGAAGCTATAAAGCATCTAGACAAGATCCGGACATGTAAAGAATGTATATTTATGAATATATTTATCAATTACTACTAATTGTTGCTGTTGTAAA
Organism: Sceloporus undulatus; assembly: GCF_019175285.1. Taxonomy (NCBI): domain Eukaryota; kingdom Metazoa; phylum Chordata; class Lepidosauria; order Squamata; family Phrynosomatidae; genus Sceloporus; species Sceloporus undulatus. Next base: position 211,129,019 of record NC_056524.1, read on the forward strand.
CTGCCTTCAAGATGACCTTTACATATGGCAACCCTAGGAATGAGAGACCTCCAGGTCACTCTATTGCACTAAAAGCTGTGGCTTCCCTGATTGAGTCTATCCATCTGGAATGTGGTCTTCCTCTTTTCCTATACCTTCTTCATCCTCCCCCCCCCCCAAAAAAAAGACAAACAAACAGGTCCTAGAGCAACAACAATTAGCAATAATGACAATACTTTATAATAAATAGTTGTCTTGGCAGAGATGTAGTTTAATTAATAAGGGATAATTAGGAATAACACCCCCTAATGATCTTTCCCTTTTATCCTCGAGTTTCTAGCATTGTAGGAACTTAAAATTCAACCAGGTGAGCATTTAGAAATACAGTGTAGGCTCCCAAAGAAAAGCAGACAAAATGACCAAAGCAATGGGAACACAGTAAACGTAAGAGTTCTAGGTGTGAAGGATATACAATGTTTCTAGAAATGTTTTTCTAGAACTATTAGAAGTGCGTGCGATAAAGGAAAACTTCATTGGGGAGCAGAATTCTTATTTGGGTAGCAATTGTCTGACTCACAATGCCCCCATTCCTGTCCACTTTATGTCTCTCACCCCAAGTATTGCAATGTCTCTGCACTCCATGTCCTGTTTTACCGTGTCTTGTTTCTTGCTTTTACCATGCCTTGCTTTTCAATCCATCACTTTCTTTTGCTCATCCCCACACACAAATAGGTGCACTATTTGGGCAGCCTGTTCCCTCTGCCTAAGGATGGTGTGTGTGTGTGTGTGTGTGTGTGTGTGTGTGTGTGTGACCCTGTTGGACACCTTCTTTTCACTTGGCACTGTCTCTGGTTGCACTTTTCACAGTGTCTGTTGTATGTGTGCATATTTACCCATATTTTTTTTCCCCTCTGAGATCAACAGCATCCCATTACCTAACAACACAGACACAAAGCCTAATCCGTCAAGGGCAGGCTCTGGGCGTACCATTAAACCCTGGAGGGAAAGAGGGTGTGGATGTGTATGTATGTGTGTGGTGTTTGGGGGTGGGGAGGCTGGGTGGGCCTCTCTCTTGAAGCACTCATCAGCTCCTTCCTTTCCACCCCAAAGCTTCTTCTGCCCCAAACCACAAAGACTTTGGACGATGGAGCTGGCGCCGGTAGGGTTCCCTCAAGAGTTCAGAAGTCAAGAAGTTGAGGCAGGTAGGGCAGGGATGGGGGAAACCCGATCGCCCCCAGGGACTTGGCGCTGGAGGAAGGAAGGGAGGGAAGAGACTGGGAAGATCATCCTGGCAAACAAGAGGAGGACTCAGGGCCCTTTCTCTTGGGAGGAGCAGGGGACAAATAACAGGATGCACCCGCTGCCAGGGCCGGGAGGAACTGCCCTGCAAGGAGGCCGATCCCAGGGCTAGCTTTTCCTCTCCTCCGCTGTGCACCAGGCAGAAATCCGAAATCTTATCTTATCCAGACGTGGAAGCACAACCTCTTCAAAAGCTGATCCTACTGAACATCTCAGTTGTGGTTTGAGTGTTGGGCTACGACTCTGGAGACCAGGGTCCCATTCCCTGTCGGGTCATGTCACATTCTCTCAGCCTCAGGGGGGAGGCAATAGCAAACCCCCAAATCTGGCCAAGAAAACCCATAATAGGTTAATAAAATAAATAATATTTTTAAAATTTATATCCCGCCCCTTTGTCCGATACAACGGGGCGGCTTACAAGTTAAAACAGTACAGTCCCAAATCCCAGTATCCCCCCTCCCACCCCACTAAAATAACAATTAAACAATTCACAGTTTAAAACATACCTTAAAATAAACAATCAAACAGTGGCAATAGCAGATTCAGAGGGGTTCGCCTTAAAGCCGCAGTAAGTCGCAAACGACTTGAAGGCACACGACTGAAGATCTGCTGGCCTGGAAAGCCATTGGGACGGGGGAAAGGACAAACTGGCTGGTTCAAGAGCATCCTAAATAGTCTAGGAGCACAGAAGGGAAATAAGTTGACAGTTAAAACATAGAAAAGGTGGGGTTCTGGGAGCGGACCGCGGCAAGTAGCTGCCACATTGAAATATGCAGCTGAGAGCATACTTCAATATATCCAGACCTAAAGGTCTTGTTGCTTTGCTTCGTAGTATCTGCACTTACACCGTGATACTATGTTCATACCATTCAGCTTTCATGGCTCTGTCCTATGGAATTCTGGGAGCTGGAGTCTGGAGCGGTGTTTGATGTTTTCTGTGGAGAGGAGCTAGAGTTCTAGACTTCCAAGCAGTTCAGCAAACTAAAAGTTCCCAGGAGTCCACATGATGTGGTTATGATAGCGAAAGTGGCATGAAACCGGTTTCATTGCGCAATGTAGATGCACCCATCATGTATTTATACAGTGGACCCTTGGTATCCACTGGGGTTGGTTCCAGGAACTCCCATAGATACCAAAGTCCTATCAAATACAATGGGATAGTGAAATGGTGTCCCTTGTATATAATAGTAAAATCAAGGTTTGCTTTTTGGAATTTATATCTTTTTGGGATATTTTCAAGCCATGTATCCGTGGATATGAAGGACTGACTGTATTTAACTCTCCATTTCTGTATCACGTTGTGCCCATGTGCAATCAGCACATAAAAATGAACTCCTCTGCTAAGGAAAGAAATAGCAGTGCTTAGGAGCTAACTTACTCAAGAGGACTGAGTAAAGCAGATTGAAGCGGCATCTACAAATAAGGCAGTTTGACACCACTTGAACCGCCATGGCTACATCCTACAGAATCCTGGGATTTGTAGTTTTGTGAGCCACCAGCACCTTTTGGCAAAGAAGGCTAAAGAACTTGTTAAACTACAATTTTTGGTAGCTTCTATAGGATTCTAGGATTTTATAGGATGGAGCTATAGCACTTAACGTGGTGTCAAACTGCACTATTTCGACAGTGAAGAATGTATCCTAAATTGGAAATACTGCACAAAGCTGCTCATTCACCCAGATACAGCCAAGACCTCGAAGCAGGCCTAATTTACACATCCATAAAAGTATCCCATGTTATCGAATGGCAATGGTCCCAAACACACTGCAGAAATAGTCCAGTTTGAGACCGCTTTAACTGCCCTGGCTCAACGTTAGGGAATTCTGGGAAATGCAGTTTTCTGAGACATTTAGCCTTCCTTGCCAGAGAGCTCTGGTGCCACAGTAAACTACAATTCCCAGGATTTGTCTCAAACTGGATTATTTCTGTATGTAGGGAAATTTTGTAGCACCTTTAAGAAAGAAGTTGGTAGAGTGAGCCTTCGTAGACTTCAGTCGACTTCCTCAGATGCTTTTGGTGGAGTGGAAGCCAGAGACAGACATATACAGACATATATATGCCTTCATGGGACCCTCTGCAATTTAGGTAACACTTATAATTTTGTTGATGTGGCTATATTTTTGGATTATTTCTGCAATGTGCTTTTGTAAAGGTACCAATCAAGAGAAACAAACAAACTAAGTCCATGATCCAAGATGGCTTTTTATTTTGCATGCAAATGAACACAGGGGAATCATTTCTACCAAACTGTGCCCCCGGACAAAGTGTAGAGCAGCCTTTTATACAGAAGACAGTGCTTAGGTTTCGTTTCTTTAAGTGGGCACCCTCCTCCTGAACTTTCAATAACCCAAGTTAAAAAAGTGTGTTCTTAACATTTAATGAGGATGAAACTCTATGTCTTATCACCAACGACTGATTTATCTCCCTCCCTGTCTGGGTCAGCTTGGCCTTGACTCGCAGGTGCACTGTCATTGTGCCAAAACTCAGAAAGGGGAAGGTGGGCAGAGAAAGTAAAGAATAGAAGGGGGCAACCCAGCCAAAGGAAGAGCAGCGAGAGAGAGGGGTTTATCAAACCCTAACACTTTGGACCCCAGTTGCAAGTGTCTTGTGTGTTGTGTGTTGTGGCCAAAAAAGATTCTTCTGTGCTGCCTCTCCTCTTCCTTCTCCATCCTCGGACCAAGTCTAGCCTTCGGGTGGCTGCGAGAAGAAGCCTGAAAAGGGCAGCTTCGGGGGACCGGTTTCTAATAAATTGGAAGTGACACGGAACAAAACCTCGCCGCAAATATTTATTTGGCACTTCAGAGAAGGCCTGATGGCGGGCAAAGGAGGGGGGCTGAGTCGGGACACTTGAGAACGAGCTGAAGAGCACTGGGGATTTGGGGGGGGGGCAGCAAATGGGGGGCTTCAGGAGGAGGGGGCTTTAAAGCTGAACAGATGCTCTCCTCCCAATCGCACCCTCTCTCTATCACTTAGCATCGGAGGAGCCCAAGACCATCTGGTGAGGGGGCCTGTTATTCTATAGCCTGGGGGGGTTGGGAGGCAAAATTTGGGGGTATCGTGACCAAGTGGGAATAGATACATCATTACCAATATAAGATATTTCTATGGGTAAAAGAGACTCGCTTTTTAAAAAAGAGAGACTGATATGAACTTAGGAGGGAGGTAGATAATTCTCAGCATTTTCAAGTTGTGAAGGAACTGCTCCAGTCACGAAATAACGCATCCTCTCCTCCCTCTCTCTTGTTTTTGAAATTATTATTTATTAAAGAATTAAAATAAACAAACAGACAGACATATCAACCAACAATCCAATAAAGACATTAACACACAGGTAACTACAATACAATAAACTGTATTAACACACAGGTAACTACATGAACACACATGTAACTACAGTATAATAAACTACACTAGCACACAGGAAACAAGACAATAAAGACGTTGACACACAAGTAACTACAATACAATAAACTACAAGAATACACCGGTAACTACATTAAAGGAAACAAGACAATAAAGACATTAACAAACAGGTAACTACACACACTAACTAATCTGTATCTTCTTTCTCTTTATTACAGATCTACGTACACACATCCTCTCTCTTTTTGACATCGCTGGATAACTCGTTCTAACGATAATAATAATACTGTATCAATATATCAGTATCAATATACAGTAATTATAATATCAAGTTGTCTGGCCGAATGGTTTTAATCAATCCCATTTTTTTTCTCTATCTCCACTGTGGGCAGTGAGAGGTCTCAAGCAATTTAAAATCATTTATTCGTCTGTTAGGTCTCTTTCTTTCTTTAAATCGATTCATTGTTGTTGTTGTTGTTAAAACGATCTCAATTTAGTCAGTGCCTGGGGAATATTTTAAAAGAGATCGTAGTATGGAAAAACCACAAGTGACATTTCTTATATATATAAAAAGAATGGCACTTCTTTTATTCTGTGACATTTCTTGTCTGTGTGTGTGTGTGTGTGTGTGTGTGTGTGATTACTATTGCAACAACCTTATCCTCACTTTCCTGAGGTTAGGTCCCAGTGATTTTAATGGGATGAATTCTGAGTAGAAGGCTATAGGATTCCTCTGCAAAAACCTGAAGGGATGTTAAGAATGGTCTCTAGGAAGCCTCCAGATCTCAGCAGCATTTCAGAGAGTCGGAATTCGTACTTAGCCAAATAGAATTTGCGTCTGCATTCAGCATCTCCAATTATTTTTACAGTTTTTTGTGGGTTTTTCAGGCTATGTGGCCATGTTCTAGAAGGGTTTATTCCTGACGTTTCGCCAGCATCTTCTCCAATCAGTTAATCGACTGCCCGACTGCTTCTTCCATTCATTTTTCCCCACCCCTCTTAACAACAACGCTTTTGTGACACAATACTTTCTACCATATCTCACACATGTGTGTATCACTAGAATCAGTAACGCAGCCCGTCAAGGAAAAGAAGCCTCCTGCCTTGAAACCATCAACTATTTGTCTGTATCCTTCTAACCGTATTTGATCCTTCTCTGAATGAATGTGGGTGGGACCTAACAAGAATCACGGGAGCCGACAAGAGACAGTAGATTTCTGATCTACTGTATACAATCAGGGATATAAAATATTCATTCATTCATTTAATATAGGGTACACAGCTAGGCATTCATGTCAAGAGGATACCTTTACCTTTACATAAATAGAGGGGAGCCAGCGTGGCGCAGTAGTTTGAATATTGGATTACAACTCTCTGGAGGCGACAACTTTCGATTCCCAGTTTGGCCATAAAACCCACTGGGTGAGTTTGGGAAAGTCACACTCTCTCAGCCTTAGGGTAAGGCAAGGGCAAACCTCCTCTGAACAAATCTTGCCAAAAAAACTCCATGACATTGTCGCTTTAGGGCCCCCATAAGTCAAAAACGACTTGAAGATAGACAACACAGAGACACACAAACGTAAACAGAGGATAAACGTTATCCTATAAACCTGAATCTCACTTCTTTCTTTGTTTCCCCTGATACCTTCTTTTCGGTCTGTGACCGACAGATCACCTGTCGATCTTCAGATCTTCCTTAAAAGGAAATTTCATTTATTTCCAAAAATATAGAAATGATACTATTATTAATAATAATAATAATAATAATAAATAAAAATAATAAATTCTATATCATTTCAAATATATTATATTTCGTAAGGGATGGTTGGCTCCCGCCACCTTCTTTAATGCTGGAGGCGGGAGAGGGGCTGAAGGTTTCCCAGCCAGGCTGCCCAGATGTCCTCACTACCAAGGAGGACACGGCACCGTGAAATGTAGGACCTTCAAGAAACATGGAGGACAGGACCAAAGGAAAAAGCTCAAAAACACTCCTAGAAATGTAAATCCACGCTCCAAAGGGAGGACGTTGTGGAATTCCTCCTGGACAGAAGATGGAAATGGAGGACGTGTCCTGGAAAAGGAGGACCTTTGATCACCCTGTTCCTCAGCGATTTAACCGTGGACCGTTCCTCGGTCCTCTGTGGGCCGGATAACTGGTTCCGACTAATAATTATTACTATTAATTATGATCCGAGCTCTGTTTCCTCGATCCTCCTCCCTGCTCCACTTACTCAAGCATTGTATTATGGTGATAGCTCCGGGCTCTGCCTCCTCTCTTGCTAGGCTAGTGTTTCTTTTTAATTATTTACCTGTTAGTGAAAGTACTACTCCCCCCACCCCCAAAAAATCCTCTAACTTTCGTGCTAATGGTCGCTGCTCCTGGGGACTGGCGATTCTTCTAAAGCTGGCCAGCAGATCGTTTCATTAAAGTTTCATGGCCGTCAATTGCCCGCCATCATATATATAGAGAGAGAGAGAGAAAGAGAGAGAGAGAGAGAGAGAGAGACTCGGATCCCCTCTAAAATATTAATATTTTAATGCTCGCTGTTAAATAAGCCAGGCCCCCAAGCGCCCCAAATCAATTCGCCATAATGCACTCCTCCTACCCTGGTATTAACTTCGGTCAATGGCTCTCCCAATTAGTGCTCCTGAGAAGAATGAAAGGCTGGGAGAGAGAGAGAAGAAGAAAAGAAAAGGCCCCCTGATTCACGTAAAAGCCAACACCCAACAAGAGGGAACCTGGACAGCATCCGCACTGCAGAAATAATCCGGGTTGGCACCCCTTTTTAACTGCCATGGCTCAATGCTATGAAATTCTGGGAACTGTAGTTTCCCTACAATTCCCAGAATTTAATAGCATTGAACCATGGCAATTAAAAGTAGTGCCAAACCTGATTATTTTTGCAATGCAGATGCACTCCAGCCTCCGACAGTTTCTCTACAGTACCCATAATTTTATAGCATTGAGCCATGGCAATTAAAGTGGTGCCAAACCGGATTATTTCTGCAGGGCGGATGCACAGTCCAGGCTCCCTACAGTTTCCTTACAGTTCCCAGAATTTCACAGTATTCAGCCAGGGTTAGTTAAAGTGGGGCCAAACCGGATTATTTCTGCAGTGTGGACAGGCAATAGGTCGCTGGATGGCAAGTGGCAAGTGGTCACTGGTCGAAGGGGGCAGATCGAAAGGGCACATTGCCCATTCCGTGCCACTACACCGTCTCCCTTGAAACCCCAATTCAAACTTTAAAATTTTGTTGGACTGCTACTCCCAGAATCCCCCGACTACCCGTTGTTTGTTTGTTTGTTTGTTTACTTTATACGTTGCCTTTCTCTCAGGCCGGGACCCAAAGCAGCTTCCATTTGAGCACATTAAAAACTTGTGCAGAAAATTTTTAAAAAACAATTGAAAAATACCATGTTAGAACACTATAAAACGGATTAAAAAACATACAAAAGTTATAAAACAGATAAAACATACACCTATATTTTAAAAAATCTACCTGCTGTGTGTTGTGGTTGTCTGTTGCCTTGTTGTTCATGTGTGCCTCCAGGTTGTTTCCATCCTATGGAAACCTTAACGACAGCCTAAAACGGGGCTTTCTTCTTGACCTCTGGTTTGGTCAGAGGAGGTTTGCCATTGCTTTCCTCTGAGGATGAGAGAGTGTGACTTGCCCAGAACCACCCAATAGGTTTCCATGGCCCAACAGAGGTTTGAACCCTGGTCTCTCGGGGTCTTAGTCCAGCTTTCAAACCAGGCTGACTCTGCTTACAAACTGCTAAATGACACCAGCAACCAGCAGTGTCAATGGTGTTCAAAAATCCCCCAACCTCCAGGTAAAAGTGGTATAGTCTGTTCTACCGCTACTATTGTGTATCCACACTACACTATTATAATAGTCTGATACCACTTTAGCTAACAGGGTGTCAGCCTATGGAATCCTGGGATTTGTAGTTTGTAATGGACTCTTCTGAACTACTGTGGCCGCTGACTAGCAGAGAGTTCGAAGTACTTTACTAAAGTCCAAAACACACTGCGGAAATAATCCAGATTGAGTTCGTTTTAACTGCCCCGGCTCAATGATAGGGAATTCTGGGCACTGTAATAATAATAATAATAATAATAATAATAATAATAATAATGCCCAGAATTATTATTATTATTATTATTATTATTATTATTATTATTATTATTATTATT
>NC_056524.1:211137868-211150844 GCF_019175285.1 Sceloporus undulatus
TCTACCCCGCCTCTCCTATAAGATCAACTGTAATTTTGTGAGACATTGAGCCTTCTCTGTCAGAAAGCTCTGGTGCCCCAATACACTACAATTCCCAGAGTTCCCTAGCACTGAGCCAGGGCATTTAAACTGGATTATCTCTGCAGTGTGTTTTGGACCTAAACTTATTTCAAAAAAATCCCAGGAATCCAAGCCAGGGAAATTCAAGTGGTATGAAACCGCTCTAGTTGTGTAGTCAGGACTCTACCAAGTCTCACCTGGAAAAGGAAAGGTGTAAAGAGAGAGCCGGGATCATCCCAATGGAGAACACAACAGAGCTTCATGTGTGCACTAAGAAGCAAATCCCATTGAGTTCAATGGCGCTTCCGCCACTTTGCGCTTCATTCAGACGTCCTTATCACCGATAGACCCGTGGTGAGGCCTTAGCCAGGCCTACCATTCTCCACTTGCCTTAAAGCCCTTGGCTAAGCCTTGAGACCATTCACAGGAAAGAGTTCCTGGCATTAGCAGAAAATGGGAAGAAAGCCACCCATTGCTCTTGGAAGGAGATTTGGGTGGCCTCCACTTTACAGAGAGGCTTCCATAGATAAACACATGGCAAAAAGGCAGCAGGTGATTATTACTCCTCTTCGTCTCTAATGGTAAGAGTGCGAGTTTCGGTACAAATTATGGTGCAATTTTCCCCACTCGGACTGGAGACGAAACAGGAGGGATGGACTTAAAAGTATCTACTCTGAGTCTCTACTCTAAAGAATGGTGGTGGGGAGATTCCAGCAGGAGACTTAGGGTGCATCTGCTCTGTAGAAATAATGCAGTTTGATACCACTTTAACTGCCCTGGTTCCATCCTACAGAATCCCAGGATTTGCAGTTTTGCAAGAGCCAGCGTGGTGTAGTGGTTTGAGCTGTTGGATTGCGACTCTGAAGATCATTTCGACCCCCCCCCCCCCCGAACATTTTTTAAAAAATCACACTGGGTGACCTTTTGCAAGTCACACTGTCTCATCCTCGGAGCATGGCAATGGCAACCCCCTTCTGAAGAAACCTGCCAAGAAAACACAAGAGGCACTCTTGGGCAGAGAAGGCTAAAGAGCTTGTAAAACTACAGACCTCAGGATTCCATAGGATGGACAAACAGCACTTAAAGCGATGTCAAAGTGCACTATTTCTACAATGTAGACTCACCCTTAGAGGGCAGTAAAGAAGCGTTCTTTGAATCTCTGCAGAAATAATCTGATTTGACATCCTTTCAACTGACCCTGGTTTAGTGGAATTGTAGTCCCTTTGCTTTGATGCCACAACGAACTACAATTCCCAGACTTCCATAGCATTGAGCCAGGGCAGTTAAAGCGGTGTCAAACCGAATAATAATTTCTGCAGTGTGGATGCAGCCTCTGGCTTCTGTGATGTGATGTCTGTCTGCCATTTACATCCTCAACCCGATGATATTTTGGCTGCTTCTCCCATCCACCACCCCCCATCCATTTTCACAGAGGCAGAGAAAAAAAGTACACAGACATATTTTTATCCCTCCGACCGTAATCAGACCCGCTCCGTTTGTTGGTCTTGTGGAGGTAAATCTTTCCTCTCTGTCTGCCTTATCTTCCCAGCCCTTTGCTCGTTGACGTGCTAATTTAGCAGACGAAATGGGCCGTTTCATTCAATCATTTCCATCTGAAATCCTTTCGCTCCTTGGAAGTGCTGCCACCGGGGTCTGGTCAATTTCAAAGAGCCAAAAAAGTGAACCGGGAAGGAAAGAAAGAAAGAAAGAAAGAAAGAAGTAACTCCTTGTATTGATTTGCCGAAGTGGACTTTAGCCCTCATCTCCTCTCCCCGCCCCAGTACTAAGGCTGCATCCACATTGCAGAAATAATCCGTTTTGACATCGCTTTAACGGGCCCAATGCTATGGAGCTGCAGTTTGTTGAAGTTCTGTCACAACTGCAAAGTAGGACAATGGGAAATGTCCTAACTGCAAAGGAGGACAAGGCACTGCAAAATGTCGGGCAGAAAAATGTAGGACATGACCGAATAAAGGCTAAAAAGAGCACTCTATAGAAATGTAAATCCATGCTTCTCAGCCACACTGAGAATTGAAGACATTTTGGAATTCTTCTTGGACAGAAGGTTGAAATGTAGGACATGTCCTGGAAAGAGAGGACCTTTGCTGTAATCTAGGGCCGCCACCACAAACTACAATGTCCAAATGGATTATTTCTGCAGCCTGACTGAACACATCCTGCTTTAAATTTAAACAAAAAGATTAAAATCCGACTCGATTTAAAGGACTGCATTTTTAAAGCCCAGGAGCTCTTGCTTGTCTGTATTATCTATATATACCAGGAGAGATTGCTCGGGGCTCTGCGTTTTGAAAAAGGAAATGCTGCTAGACTGCTTCAATCAAGCTTAAGTCTACTTGAAATTAATAATAACTGGATGTATTACGTAAGGTTTTCCAAACATTTTTCTGGGGAAAAGTTTGCAGCCTCATCCCAAGGGAGCCTCTGCGAACAACCTAGACTTGCATTTAAAGTGGATTCCCAAATCCTTTGAAGTCCAGCAATATATGCAAAGTCCAGCAATTTACGCAAAGGGATCTTGTAGCACCTTTGTGACTAATTTGAGAGAAAGAAGTTGGTAGCCCAAACTTTCGCACACTGCAGTTTTCCAAGGCTTATGCTACCAATTTCTCTCTCTCAAAAAATGCAGAAGATCCCTTTGCATACTGATTCAAGCCCATATTCTTTGAAGATGGATTTACCCCCACTTGATCTGCACTAATAGGTTTTTAAAAAATGGACTTAATTTCCCTCAGAGTAAGGCTGATGAACTCAATGGGACTTCTTTCCGCATAAAGACGGCTAGGACAAGACTGTCCACATGCCTTTGGGTCACAAATTAATTTCAGTTCAAGTATAACTGAATCAAACTGGGTCGTAAATGGAAATTGGGAGTCCCCTGGGGTCTTGGAAATTCGGTGTAAATTAGGTGTCAGCTACTGAGTACAGCTGATCCTAAATGAACAGCAGGGCCAAGGATACAACATTTCTCAGAGGCACTGAGCTGTTTTGTGTATTTTACCAAACTCCACAAAAATTATGATCGCTCTTGTTACTACCCTTAATAATATAGGGCTAGATCCAGTGGTTGGTCCTAACTAAACAGATCCAATAAATGAACGGATCTTCGTAACTGCATTAATTGAATGGATCTATTCGAGTTGAGATTAAAACTCGGATCTCAGCCCTTAAAAGGACTTTCCGATCAAAAGGGACAAAATCATTTCCTCTCATGGCTGAAAAACAATCGCTGTCTTGAAACAACAAATGTCTACTTTCGCCTAAAAGTATACACTGGACTCAATGGGACTTAGAATTGGGTTCAGTGTATACTTTTAGGCAAGTACTATCTACTAGAGCCAAACTTTTTGCTTCAAGTTAGACAAGTTCCAATTCGTATCGATCCCCCTCCTCCAACACTTTTGTTGCCAGCCCTAGTTGTTGGCCTATAAAAATGTCAAACATATGCCATATATTTCCTGAGGGGAGATTAATTCTGAATGGATGTGAAAGGGAATCTACGATCGCAGGGAATAAGAACTTCTTATTCTTTCTTCTGTTAAACAAGGCAAGTAGAGGAGGGATGAGGAGCCCTCAAGATGCCAGGCATCTTTGAATGGATCCGGTCAAAAGCACAGAAAACTGGTAAACAGGAACGAGTGACCAAAACCTCAGCCAAGATTTCCCCTCCCAGGAGGAACTGTCACGATTTCACACACTATTCAGATTTGTGTCGTTTTGAAAACCTTGGAAAGGACTTGAAGGCACACAACAATAACAAAGAAAACTGAACATGGTTTCTCCCCCCCTGCCCCATTCCCTTTCTAAAACTAAATCCCTTGCCTATAAGTTCTCCCAAACGATTGACTCTATGATTTTGGGTGGAATGCCCCCTATCTTTCCAAGAAAGCAAAAATATTTGTTTTATATTTATTTATTTATTTATTTATTTATTTATTTTATTTGTATGCCGCCTTTCTCCCCAAAAAGGGACCCAAGGCGGCTCACAAAGCAGGTCAGCTGAATGGCCTCGCTACAATTACTAAACCTTTGAGAGAGTAAACCCACTGAATTGCTGCAGTCCACAGTTCTGTCAATTCCATTGATCCAATTGGTCTTCTCTAGCCGGGATTTGTTCAATAAAACCATGTCTGGATTAATGCCATAAAATTAGACTGATCTTCCATAAGGAGCCCACATCATGGATTGAGAAGTCATTAAAACTGTTTGATAATCTGTCCACTCTGTATAATCTTATTTCTTATTCTGTCAGGGAAGGGGAGTCTTGACGTATGGATACTTTAAAGTGACATTTCCCATTTTCCATGGTGCTTGTTGTTGGTGGCAGTAAGTAGTATTTATTTCTCTGAGGATGCCAGCCACAGATGCTGGTGAAAAGTCAGGAATAAGCTCTTCTACAACATGGCCACGTATCCTGAAAAACCCACAAAACAAAAAACAACCCTATAGTATTTACTTATGTTGTGCTATACTATATTATGTATTTAATTGATATCTCTCTCTCCTTTGTTCCAGTATGGGATCCAGAGCGTGGTGTAATAATGTAAGTATTGGACTAGGACACTGGGAGACCAGGGTTCAAATCCAGGCTCTGCTATGGAAACCCATTGGGGCAGGTCACACTCTCTCAGCCTCAGAGAAGGGCAATGGCAAACCTCTGTACAAACCATGCCAAGAAAACCCAGTGATAGGTTCGCCTTAGGATGGCCATAAGTCGGAAACGACAAGAAGGCACACAACAACAACAATTCTAAGTCTTCCACTGAGCGAAATTATGTGCTTCACTGAGTCTCCATCCTTGAAGGGCGTCCTTACTTTATCTTACTGAGTGGAATTCAATTTTTTAAAAGTTTCTATTGTTACTACTATTCCCTTGGAGAGTCCACATGATCCGCAGGAGTGGCTGGGAGGCCATTTTAAGAACTCACGACTTCCGGAGGAAGTTCTGCCTCCATCTTAGGCACTTTCAGGACTTTGATTCCACGTCTTTCCTTTTTGAGTTCATCATTCTGCAGTAGACTATAGAAACTTGCAACTTTACAGTTTGGGGGCTGACTTCTGTTCACGTACTTCTTCGGAAGCTTGCAATATGGATATTATGCACTTTGGTTGGCCAATAAAGGTATCACTCTTTGGTGGATTTTTATTTGATTCCACTCCAAGGATTTTTCTTGGGGGGGAGTGGGCCAGCTTGCAACAGATCCCTTATGCAATTGGGATCTGATTTTGGAAGCTAAGCAAAGTCAGGCCTGGTTAATACTCCGGTGGGTGACCAACAGGGAACACCGACCAGACAATGATTCAGATGATGGCAATGGAAAACCACTTTTCTGAATATTCCTTGCCTAAGAAAACTCTACGAAATTCATGGAGTCGACCTAAATTGAAAGGCGATTCGAAGGGACACAGCCTCCCAGTCAAGATCTCCCGATCTCACAAAGTTGTGGGTCTGAATCATGCGGAAGGCTCTCAGTTCAAAATGGTGCTACTAAGAGGTCTAACAGAGGGCCAGCGTGGCTTAGTACTTTGAGTGTCAGACTCCGACTCTGGAGATCATTGTCCAATTCCCAGCTCCGCCATGAAACAAAACCCACTGGGTGACCTTGGGCAAGTCACACTCTCTCAGACTCCTCAGGGGAAGGCAATGGCAAACCTCTGAACTAAGTGGGAATAAAGAACCAGTTCCAGCTATATCTAACACTTTGCCTAGAAAACTGCTTGAGCCTTTGGAGGTGCAGCTACACTGTAGAAATAATGCAATTTGACATCACTTTAAGTGCTGTAGCTCCATCCCATGGAATCCCTGGATGTGTACTTTTTACAAGGTCTTTAACCTTCTCTGCCAAAGAGGACTGGTGTCCCACCAAACTACCAATCCCGAGTAGGATGGGGCCATGGCAGTTCAAGTGGTGCCAAAGCCCATTATTTTTACAGTGTGGCCTAGTGGTTTGAGTGTTGGCCTATGACTCTAGAGCTCAGGTTTCGATTCCCACCCCAGCCATGAAACCCACTAAGTGACTTTGGGCAAGTCACACTGTTGGGTTTCTCAGCCTCAGGGGAAGGCAGTGACAAACCTCCTCTGAGCAAATCTTGCTAGGAAAACCCCATGGAAACGACTTGAAGACACCCAGCCACAAGATACGCCATAAAGTGGGAAACAACTGGAAGGCAGGTCCCTAATAACAAACAACGCAATGGTAGGAAGACATGGGGGGGTGAGAGAGATTAGGAAGCCCCTCTTTAGTTTCCCTCGAAGCCTTCAATATAGGTCCATCTAGGGCTGCACCCGCCCTGAAGAAATAATCCGCTTTGTCACCACTTACGCTGCCATAGCTCCGTTCTATGGAAGTCTGGGAATGGTCATTTGTCGGGGGCCCAGAGCAAAGCTGGCCAGTCTGGATCCACAAAGCTCTGGGGACCCCACAAATGACCATCCCTAGAACTGCATAGCATGGAGCCCAGGGCCGTTCAAGTGGTGTCAAAGCGGGTGATTTCTCCAATGCGAGCGCAGACCCGGACGCTGTGCCTCGTCGTAACAAATAGGCGGATTGACAAAGAAGTGGGTCTTTTGTGAGTGTGTGTGTGTGGGGGGGGGGGGGGAGAATTCAAGGCTGCATCCACACTGGAGAAATAACCCAGTCTGGCACCGCTTTAACTGCCTTGGCTCAAGGCTATGGAATTCTGGGAGTTGGAATTCTCCAACTCCCAGAATTCCATAGCCTTAAGCCAGAAAAGAGTTAAAGCGGTGCCAAACCGGGTTCTTTCTCCAGTGTGGACGCAGCCTAACCATCCCTCGGCCCCACCCCACCCCGATCTTCCAAATTCTTCCTCCATCCTTTCCAGAGTTGACTTCCTAAGGTGGGGAGGGATCCAGCTTGGCTTTGATGGAGAGAGAAACTGCTTCTCCCTCCCCCTCCCCCTCTGCCCCCCCCCCCCCCCCCCCGCTACTGCCATTCATCCAGCTTCTCCAGCCTCCAGCCAATGGAGGCAGAGGGGCCTAGCAGCGCCAGGCTTTGGGCTAACCTGATTGATGCCCTTGCAACGAGAGAAGCGGCGAGCCAGGCAGCCGTCGGGTGCTTGCGTGCCCCCCACAACCCCCCCCCCCCCTCCCCCCCTTTCCCCCCCTTCCTCCGCTTGCATCCTCCATCCCCCCCACCCCACCCCTTCTTTGGGAACCAGCGGAGCCAGACTGGAGCATCGGAGCGTGTTTTCCCACCTTCTCTAGCTTGGAGTACCGCCGTGGAAGGAGGTGGAAAGCGGCCCTCTTTTTGGGGGGTGGGTGGGGTGGGGGTGGGGTGGGGAGGGAGGCCCAGCATGGATCACCTCGGGGCGCACCACCTCCACCCGAGCCACGCCGCCGAGCCCATCAGCTTCGGGATCGACCAGATCCTCAACAGCCCGGACCAAGGGAGCAGCTGCATGATCTCCAACGCCCGGCTCCAGGAGGACTACGGCTTGGGGGGATGCAGCGTGGTGAGCAGCGCTTACAACGCCATGGCCGGGCACTACGGCTCGGCCTCGGGCGGCACCAACGCTGGGGGCGGCGGCGGCGGCGGCGGCGGCGGCTCCTCTTCCTCCTCCGTTGCCGCGGGTTACAACCCAGGCGGCGGGCCTTGCAGCATGGCTTCTCTGGCGGGCTCTTACAACATGAACCTGGGGGTCGGGCCCATGAATGGGAACCATAATAACGTCAACGCGGCCGGGGGGGTGATCCGGGTGCCGGCCCATCGGCCCCTTACGGGCGGCGTCCACCAGTCCCTGGCCACCGCCATGCCCACCGTCCCTTCGGTGAACAACCTCACCGGGCTGACCTTCCCCTGGATGGAGAGCAACAGGCGCTACACCAAGGACAGGTTCACAGGTGAGTGGCCGAGGCAGGAAAGGGACCGTCCCCCCTTTCTTTCCCTCTCCTCCTCCTCTTCCTCCTCAGTATGAATCTGGATCCCTTTCTTGCCTCCTGGCAATAGAGTCCATGTCGGGCCCCGGGCGACCAGAATGGTGAAGGGTCTGGGTCATCCAGCTTCTCCAGCCTCCAGCCAATGGAGGCAGAGGGGCCTAGCTGGGGATGTTTAGCCTGGAGAAGGGAAGGTTAAGAGATGATATGATAGCCCAGTTTAAATATTTGAAGGAGTTCCATATTGAAGAGGGAGCGAGCTTGTTTTCTGCTGCTCCAGCGAACAGGATCCGGAGCAATGGATACAAACTAGAGGGAATGAGATTCCAGCTTAACATTAGGAGGAACTTCCTGACAGTAAGGGCTGTTTGAGAGTGGAATATACTTCCTTGGAAAGTGGTGGAGTCTCCTCCTTTGAAGGTTTTTAAGCAGAGGCTGGAAGGCCATCTGGCAGGGATGCTTTGAGTGTGAGTTCCTGCATGGCAGAATGGGGTTGGACTGGATGGCCCTTGGGGTCTCTTCCAAGACTATGCTTCTATGATTTGTAGTTTAGATTATTACCGCCATTGGCTTCACTGATATCCACTCAGCCCCCCACGGTGTTGTGTGCCTCCAAGTCATTTTTTGACTGGTGGCATACTTATCCTAGGGGTCTCTTGGAAAGTTTTCTTCAGAAGGGTTTTTGCCGTGGCCATCCTCTGAGGCTGAGAGAGTGTGACTTGCTCAAGGTTACCCAATGGGGTTATTTATGCTCCAGAGGGAAATCGAACCCTTATCACTGGAGTTTTACTCCAACACTGAAACCACTACATCACACTGGCTCTCACCTGCCTTTCATATCCCTGATTATTTTTTTTTAAATCCAAGGATTCAAGCATCCACGGCTTGATTTTTTTTTTATATACATACACACACACACATCCACATCCACACACGTTCCCTAAAGCAAACCTCGATTTTTGCCGTGTGGTAGAAGAGACACCGTTTCGCCGTCCCATTGTGTTTAATGGGACTTGAACATCCACGGATTTTGACCCCGGAACCAAACCCCAGCGGACACCAAGGGTCGACTGTACGGGATCTTAGATTTATGGCCTCATAAAAACCCTACGAAATTCGTGGGGTCTCCTTAAGTAGATAGGTGACTAGAAAGGAGCACACACACCACACACACACACAGAGGGCGATTAGGCCTAGGATCTGGAACTGGGAGCAGCGGTGTTTTATGGTAAAATAAAATAGATTTTTTTAAAAAAGTTTAAAATGCAGTTTTAAAAAGACTAGTATTAGCTGAGTCTGATGAGGAGGAAGGGAATCGCTGAAGCTAGAAAAGCGTTCTTTCCCCTCCTTCATAGTCTCGAAGGTGCTTGGGATTCCCTTGTAATTATTCTTATGAAATTGCCAGTATTCTGTGGCAAAGAGGCGAGATTCAAACCGAGTTGTTAACGCGAGGTTTTACCTTTGCTGAAACTGCCACTAAAGTGTTGGACGTCATCCCCTCGAGTTTTCCAAAGCTCTCCTTACAAATAACTGATGTTTCTCCAAAAATATAGCCGTTTTCGTCTGTACAATTAGTATGTAGGGAGATCTTGTAGCACCTTTGAGACCAGCTGAAAGAAAGAAGTTGGCAGCATGAGTTCAAATGCATCTGAAGAAGTAGACTTAAATCTAGGAAAGCTCATGCACTGCCAACTTCTTTCTTTCATTTGGTCTCAAAGGTGCTACAAGATCTCCCTAAATATTAATGTTTCTCCAGTTTCTCTTCCTAGGAAGGTACGTTCTGGCTTCATAGATTTTGACTGAACAGAAATGCCTATGGCCTGAAAAATGGATTGGATGGCCCAGTCTAGCGCCCATAGAAAACAATTCTTGAGATCGCACTGTCTATTCATCTGGGCATCGTTCACACTCAGAGAAAACGGGGAAAAGGTCTTACCATTGTGTCGCCCTTACTTCTTGGAAAGACACTCTCAGGGAATATAAGTAGTAGGAAAAATATGACAACAATCGCCACCTTAGATAATGCGGTCAGTCGATTTATATAGAAACAGTAAATCGGTTTTTGCATTGTGTGTGTGTGTATCTATCTATCTATCTATCTATCTATCTATCTATCTATCTATCCTATACACACACACACATAAACATACTATACACACTCCTGTTTAACAACGCAACTAGGCATCTCAAACATGATCATACATATTAAAGGAAGGCTTTCTAATGTTCAGAGACAGTTCCCCCCCTCTAAAGATCAGGATATTATTTTGGAATTTTATTATTATTATATTATTAATTTGGAATTAATACGTGTGTGAAAGAGAATACTCGCGATAGATTCGTGTACACGCGTGTATTGAAGCAGCCTTTACATGCACATATGTTTTGTGTGTGTGTGTGTGTGTGTGTTTGTGTTAGAGGTATATCTGTCCGCCTCTCACATACACATACACACCCTTTTTCTCCAGCCAGACCGTATTATCTGATGCTGACCCGTATAATAAATAATGAAAAGGCAGGATCCAGAGGAGGCTGGGAGGGATGAGCAAAGCCGATCGATAGCTGGGCCCTGGGTCCTGAATGCTCCTTCCGTCTCTCCTTTCACGTCTGTCTCTGACCTATAGCGAAAAAAGGTGCATCGGTGTGAATGGCCACCTAGAATTTAGTAGGCGATCCAGTCGGGAAATAAAACCCGAAAGCCTTTTCAGGACCAACTCAGCCACCAAACAACCCAGGCGTCAAGCCTATGTCGGTTTAAATCCATACCCGAGCTCCATCAATAAAGGGCCTATTATCTGACGCCTGAAGAAGGCTCGGGTCTCCCCAGGGAGGGAAGGCTAGAGATCTCCCCAAGGGCTGCAAAAGTTCAAACTAATGATGGCGTGGAAAAACCCAAGCAAGACAGATGGGCAGAGGAACCTCGGGAGGCTTAGAAAGCCAGCCAGGAGGAGGCAGCTCTCCCGCCGGACTCCGAAGGGAAGACCCATCGATTGCAATGGCAGGGAGGCAAGCAGAGAGGCACCGGAGAGAAGACAAGGCGACCAACGACCCGCACTGGGGAAATAACCCGGTCTGACTTCACTTAAACTACCATGGTTCCATGCTATGGAATTCTGGGAATGGCAGTTTCTTGTGGCACCAGAGCTCCGCTCTGAACTCTAGTCCAAGTGCTGTCAAACCGGGTTATTTATGCAATGCGGATGCAGGCGATGAATGTTTATTGCGGATGACCTACCGACCGTATTCCCCTTAAGAGAAAGGTAGATGCTCCTCTTTCTAGTACTTCTCTTGCAGTCTTTTTTTTTTCTTTAGAAAACGGCCTGAATTGGTTAAAACCAGTTCCTAATAAGGGCCTGACTCTGGATGTATCTATCCTTCGCTTGGATAGGCGGCGGGAGCAGAGGCCTACTTCGGCCTTTCGTTCCCTCCGAAGGTCTGTAGTGAGTAAAAATAGGATTTTATGGGACTACAAACCCAGATGCAGCTTTTAGATGTGCTAAAATCGTTAATATATATAGACAATCTTGACACTGTCGAAAAAGAAGTGTAGAATTTTCCTCTTTTCTTCTACTTTCCTCAGAGGATTTAAAATGATAAACAATGAGCTCTGTGAGCATTTAATGTATTCAATGGGATTTACTCCTGGGTAGAAAGTGGCTAGGACTGAAGCCTAATACAATTTAAAAGGTACCACAAAATAGTTCTAAAATATTCTGTGTTCTTCAGACTGATTCGCTATTACTAAAGTATTAATGATGATTCATTCATAATGGAGAAGGTAAAAGGTAAGCATGAAAAATCCGGCCAAATTTGATTTTGGGTATTTATCCCCTCTGCCTTTCTCCAATAAATAGCCAAATCAAATTTGGTCAATTTTCCACTCCTTCCTTCTAAAATCTCCCCCCTATAGCTCCTGTAGAAAGTATGTTTCTGGCTGCAGTTAAGTGCCATAATGTAAATGTAGGGATAGTTGGAAAATAAAGGGGTAGATGATATTATAGGGTCCCATTCAACAAAAAATATTATATCCAGTCAAATTTGGAATCTGAAGCAAGGTTCAGGATTATTATCATTTTTATTGTTTTCGAAGTGGGAAATTTCGCTTGCAAAGGTTGCGAAGTACAAAGATTTATGCAAACTTGGATCAAAAACCCTCCTTCTTTCTTAGCAAAAGGGGAAAGTAGCTGTATTGTTTATAACGACGAGGAGAGAAGGGGGAAAACAAAATCCAGGTAGGTCAATGCTTTCCTAAGGCCAGCCAAAATTTCGTTAGGCTAGCAACAAAATAGTGTCCAAATTCAGGAGAATTTAAAAATGTAGACACTATTTTGTGACTTCCAACTCTGTGATTCTAGGATTCTAAGTATTTTAGAAACAGTTTTAAGAAAACCTTGTAGGGAATATTATTATTATTACGATGCAGAGATTCTTCCCCAGAACGCTGCAAAACAGTAAACTCTGTATTGTTTGTCATTCGCTTATATTATTGAACCATAGAAAAGAAGTTTGTGCCAATAAAGAAAGAAAGGGCTTGAAAACAGGCCAGATGAAGTCGATTTAAAACCAGACCCATAACTAAGGGAAACCTCGAGGCACCCAGTCTGGACTCGACCCCTCTTTCCCTAAACACAGGCACTCGCCGCTTCTGGTACCTCCAGGGCGACCCGGCGTCCTCCTTTTCCAGGACATGCCCTCCCTTCCAAACTTCTGTCCAGGAAGGATTCCAAAACGTCCTCCATTTTGAGCAGGACTAAGAAGCATGAATTCATATTTCTGTGAACGGTTGTAGCTTTTATTTGATGTCCTCCGTTTGTCTTGAATGTCCTACATTTATGGTGCCCTGTCCTCCTTTGCGGGAAAGGACATCTGCTCACCCTGGCTACCTCCAGATTTCCTTCTTGTAGTGAGAGCGGTTTCTTCAGCTTTATTTAAAGGCGACCCTGATTTTATTTTATTTTTCGGGGGTGGGGGGAACATAAGAGACACCTCGAAAAATCTTTTTTT